>NC_083425.1:774202-958357 GCF_020745735.1 Hemiscyllium ocellatum | reverse complement strand
GATCCTGTCTGTTATTGGGGACAGTGTACCCAGATCCTGTCTGTTATTGGGGACAGTGTACCTGATCCTGTCTGTTATTGGGGACAGTGTACCCAGATCCTGTCTGTTATTGGGGACAGTGTAGCCTGATCCTGTCTGTTATGGGGACAGTGTACCCAGATCCTGTCTGTTATTGGGGACAGTGTACCATGATCCTGTCTGTTATTGGGGACAGTGTACCCAGATCCTGTCTGTTATTGGGGACAGTGTAGCCTGATCCTGTCTGTTATTGGGGACAGAGTACCATGATCCTGTCTGTTATTGGGGACAGTGTACCCAGATCCTGTCTGTTATTGGGGACAGTGTACCCTGATCCTGTCTGTTATTGGGGACAGTGTACCCAGATCCTGTCTGTTATTGGGGACAGTGTACCCAGATCCTGTCTGTTATTGGGGACAGTGTACCCAGATCCTGTCTGTTATTGGGGACAGTGTACCCAGATCCTGTCTGTTATTGGGGGACAGTGTACCCTGATCCTGTCTGTTATTGGGGACAGTGTACCCAGATCCTGTCTGTTATTGGGGACAGTGTACCCTGATCCTGTCTGTTATTGGCGACAGTGTACCCAGATCCTGTCTGTTATTGGGGACAGTGTACCCAGATCCTGTCTGTTTGGGGACAGTGTGCCCAGATCCTGTCTGTTATTGGGGACAGTGTACCCAGATCCTGTCTGTTATTGGGGACAGTGTGCCCAGATCCTGTCTGTTATTGGGGACAGTGTACCAATCCTGTCTGTTATTGGGGACAGTGTACCTGATCCTGTCTGTTATTGGGACAGTGTACCCAGATCCTGTCTGTTATTGGGGACAGTGTACCATGATCCTGTCTGTTATTGGGGACAGTGTACCCAGATCCTGTCTGTTATTGGGGACAGTGTACCCTGATCCTGTCTGTTATTGGGGACAGTGTACCCAGATCCTGTCTGTTATTGGGGACAGTGTACCCGATCCTGTCTGTTAATGGGGACAGTGTGCCCAGATCCTGTCTGTTATTGGGGACAGTGTACCATGATCCTGTCTGTTATTGGGGACAGTGTGCCAGATCCTGTCTGTTATTGGGGACAGTGTACCCAGATCCTGTCTGTTATTGGGGACAGAGTACCCTGATCCTGTCTGTTATTGGGGACAGTGTACCCTGATCCTGTCTGTTATTGGGGACAGTGTACCAGATCCTGTCTGTTATTGGGGACAGTGTACCCAGATCCTGTCTGTTATTGGGGACAGTGTACCCAGATCCTGTCTGTTATTGGGGACAGTGTACCCAGATCCTGTCTGTTATTGGGGACAGTGTACCCAGATCCTGTCTGTTATTGGGGACAGTGTACCCTGATCCTGTCTGTTATTGGGGACAGTGTACCCTGATCCTGTCTGTTATTGGGGACAGTGTACCCAGATCCTGTCTGTTATTGGGGACAGTGTACCCAGATCCTGTCTGTTATTGGGGACAGTGTACCCTGATCCTGTCTGTATTGGGGACAGTGTACCAGATCCTGTCTGTTATTGGGGACAGTGTACCCTGATCCTGTCTGTTATTGGGGACAGTGTACCCAGATCCTGTCTGTTATTGGGGACAGTGTACCCAGATCCTGTCTGTTATTGGGGACAGTGTACCCAGATCCTGTCTGTTATTGGGGACAGTGTACCAGATCCTGTCTGTTATTGGGGACAGTGTACCCAGATCCTGTCTGTTATTGGGGACAGTGTACCCTGATCCTGTCTGTTATTGGGGACAGTGTACCCAGATCCTGTCTGTTATTGGGGACAGTGTACCATGATCCTGTCTGTTATTGGGGACAGTGTACCAGATCCTGTCTGTTATTGGGGACAGTGTACCCTGATCCTGTCTGTTATTGGGGACAGTGTACCCAGATCCTGTCTGTTATTGGGGACAGTGTACCCTGATCCTGTCTGTTATTGGGGACAGTGTACCTGATCCTGTCTGTTATTGGGGACAGTGTACCCAGATCCTGTCTGTTATTGGGGACAGTGTACCCTGATCCTGTCTGTTATTGGGGACAGTGTACCCAGATCCTGTCTGTTATTGGGGACAGTGTACCAGATCCTGTCTGTTATTGGGGACAGTGTGTGCCCAGATCCTGTCTGTTATTGGGACAGTGTACCCAGATCCTGTCTGTTATTGGGGACAGTGTACCCAGATCCTGTCTGTTATTGGGGACAGTGTACCCTGATCCTGTCTGTTATTGGGGACAGTGTACCCAGATCCTGTCTGTTATTGGGGACAGTGTACCCAGATCCTGTCTGTTATTGGGGACAGTGTACCCAGATCCTGTCTGTTATTGGGGACAGTGTACCCAGATCCTGTCTGTTATTGGGGACAGTGTACCCAGATCCTGTCTGTTATTGGGGACAGTGTACCCAGATCCTGTCTGTTATTGGGGACAGTGTACCCTGATCCTGTCTGTTATTGGGGACAGTGTACCCAGATCCTGTCTGTTATTGGGGACAGTGTACCCAGATCCTGTCTGTTATTGGGACAGTGTACCCAGATCCTGTCTGTTATTGGGGACAGTGTACCCAGATCCTGTCTGTTATTGGGGACAGTGTACCCAGATCCTGTCTGTTATTGGGGACAGTGTACCTGATCCTGTCTGTTATTGGGGACAGTGTACCCAGATCCTGTCTGTTATTGGGGACAGTGTACCCTGATCCTGTCTGTTATTGGGGACAGTGTACCCAGATCCTGTCTGTTATTGGGGACAGTGTACCATGATCCTGTCTGTTATTGGGGACAGTGTACCCAGATCCTGTCTGTTATTGGGGACAGTGTAGCCTGATCCTGTCTGTTATTGGGGACAGTGTACCCTGATCCTGTCTGTTATTGGGGACAGTGTACCCAGATCCTGTCTGTTATTGGGGACAGTGTACCCTGATCCTGTCTGTTATTGGGGACAGTGTACCCAGATCCTGTCTGTTATTGGGGACAGTGTACCCAGATCCTGTCTGTTATTGGGGACAGTGTACCCAGATCCTGTCTGTTATTGGGGACAGTGTACCCAGATCCTGTCTGTTATTGGGGACAGTGTACCCTGATCCTGTCTGTTATTGGGGACAGTGTACCCAGATCCTGTCTGTTATTGGGGACAGTGTACCTGATCCTGTCTGTTATTGGGGACAGTGTACCCAGATCCTGTCTGTTATTGGGGACAGTGTACCCAGATCCTGTCTGTTATTGGGGACAGTGTACCCAGATCCTGTCTGTTATTGGGGACAGTGTACCCAGATCCTGTCTGTTATTGGGGACAGTGTGCCAGATCCTGTCTGTTATTGGGGACAGTGTACCCAGATACTGTCTGTTATTGGGGACAGTGTACCCTGATCCTGTCTGTTATTGGGGACAGTGTACCCAGATCCTGTCTGTTATTGGGGACAGTGTACCAGATCCTGTCTGTTATTGGGGACAGTGTACCCAGATCCTGTCTGTTATTGGGGACAGTGTACCCTGATCCTGTCTGTTATTGGGGACAGTGTCCCAGATCCTGTCTGTTATTGGGGACAGTGTACCCTGATCCTGTCTGTTATGGGGACAGTGTGCCCAGATCCTGTCTGTTATTGGGGACAGTGTACCATGATCCTGTCTGTTATTGGGGACAGTGTGCCCAGACCTGTCTGTTATTGGGGACAGTGTACCCAGATCCTGTCTGTTATTGGGGACAGAGTACCCTGATCCTGTCTGTTATTGGGGACAGTGTACCCTGATCCTGTCTGTTATTGGGGACAGTGTACCCAGATCCTGTCTGTTATTGGGGACAGTGTACCCAGATCCTGTCTGTTATTGGGGACAGTGTACCCAGATCCTGTCTGTTATTGGGGACAGTGTACCCAGATCCTGTCTGTTATTGGGGACAGTGTACCCAGATCCTGTCTGTTATTGGGGACAGTGTACCCTGATCCTGTCTGTTATTGGGGACAGTGTACCCTGATCCTGTCTGTTATTGGGGACAGTGTACCAGATCCTGTCTGTTATTGGGGACAGTGTACCCAGATCCTGTCTGTTATTGGGGACAGTGTACCCTGATCCTGTCTGTTATTGGGGACAGTGTACCCAGATCCTGTCTGTTATTGGGGACAGTGTACCCTGATCCTGTCTGTTATTGGGGACAGTGTACCCAGATCCTGTCTGTTATTGGGGACAGTGTACCCAGATCCTGTCTGTTATTGGGGACAGTGTACCCAGATCCTGTCTGTTATTGGGGACAGTGTGCCCAGATCCTGTCTGTTATTGGGGACAGTGTACCCAGATCCTGTCTGTTATTGGGGACAGTGTACCCTGATCCTGTCTGTTATTGGGGACAGTGTACCCAGATCCTGTCTGTTATTGGGGACAGTGTACCATGATCCTGTCTGTTATTGGGGACAGTGTACCCAGATCCTGTCTGTTATTGGGGACAGTGTACCCTGATCCTGTCTGTTATTGGGGACAGTGTACCCAGATCCTGTCTGTTATTGGGGACAGTGTACCCAGATCCTGTCTGTTATTGGGGACAGTGTACCCAGATCCTGTCTGTTATTGGGGACAGTGTACCCAGATCCTGTCTGTTATTGGGGACAGTGTACCCAGATCCTGTCTGTTATTGGGGACAGTGTACCCTGATCCTGTCTGTTATTGGGGACAGTGTACCCTGATCCTGTCTGTTATTGGGGACAGTGTACCCAGATCCTGTCTGTTATTGGGGACAGTGTACCCTGATCCTGTCTGTTATTGGGGACAGTGTACCCAGATCCTGTCTGTTATTGGGGACAGTGTACCAGATCCTGTCTGTTATTGGGGACAGTGTACCCAGATCCTGTCTGTTATTGGGGACAGTGTACCCAGATCCTGTCTGTTATTGGGGACAGTGTACCCAGATCCTGTCTGTTATTGGGGACAGTGTACCCTGATCCTGTCTGTTATTGGGGACAGTGTACCCAGATCCTGTCTGTTATTGGGGACAGTGTACCATGATCCTGTCTGTTATTGGGGACAGTGTACCCAGATCCTGTCTGTTATTGGGGACAGTGTACCCTGATCCTGTCTGTTATTGGGGACAGTGTACCCAGATCCTGTCTGTTATTGGGGACAGTGTACCCAGATCCTGTCTGTTATTGGGGACAGTGTACCCAGATCCTGTCTGTTATTGGGGACAGTGTACCCAGATCCTGTCTGTTATTGGGGACAGTGTACCCAGATCCTGTCTGTTATTGGGGACAGTGTACCCTGATCCTGTCTGTTATTGGGGACAGTGTACCCAGATCCTGTCTGTTATTGGGGACAGTGTACCCTGATCCTGTCTGTTATTGGGGACAGTGTACCCAGATCCTGTCTGTTATTGGGGACAGTGTACCATGATCCTGTCTGTTATTGGGGACAGTGTACCCAGATCCTGTCTGTTATTGGGGACAGTGCCCTGATCCTGTCTGTTATTGGGGACAGTGTACCATGATCCTGTCTGTTATTGGGGACAGTGTACCCAGATCCTGTCTGTTATTGGGGACAGTGTACCCTGATCCTGTCTGTTATTGGGGACAGTGTACCCAGATCCTGTCTGTTATTGGGGACAGTGTACCCAGATCCTGTCTGTTATTGGGGACAGTGTACCCAGATCCTGTCTGTTATTGGGGACAGTGTACCCAGATCCTGTCTGTTATTGGGGACAGTGTACCCTGATCCTGTCTGTTATTGGGGACAGTGTACCCAGATCCTGTCTGTTATTGGGGACAGTGTACCCTGATCCTGTCTGTTATTGGGGACAGTGTACCCAGATCCTGTCTGTTATTGGGGACAGTGTACCCAGATCCTGTCTGTTATGGGGACAGTGTGCCCAGATCCTGTCTGTTATTGGGGACAGTGTACCCAGATCCTGTCTGTTATTGGGGACAGTGTGCCCAGATCCTGTCTGTTATTGGGGACAGTGTACCCAGATCCTGTCTGTTATTGGGGACAGTGTACCCTGATCCTGTCTGTTATTGGGGACAGTGTACCCAGATCCTGTCTGTTATTGGGGACAGTGTACCATGATCCTGTCTGTTATTGGGGACAGTGTACCCAGATCCTGTCTGTTATTGGGGACAGTGTACCCTGATCCTGTCTGTTATTGGGGACAGTGTACCCAGATCCTGTCTGTTATTGGGGACAGTGTACCAGATCCTGCCTGTTATTG
Source organism: Hemiscyllium ocellatum (assembly GCF_020745735.1). NCBI lineage: Eukaryota > Metazoa > Chordata > Chondrichthyes > Orectolobiformes > Hemiscylliidae > Hemiscyllium > Hemiscyllium ocellatum. Next base: position 952,161 of record NC_083425.1, on the reverse strand, counting down.
GGGACAGTGTACCCAGATCCTGTCTGTTATTGGGGACAGTGTACCATGATCCTGTCTGTTATTGGGGACAGTGTACCCAGATCCTGTCTGTTATTGGGGACAGTGTACCCAGATCCTGTCTGTTATTGGGGACAGTGTACCCTGATCCTGTCTGTTATTGGGGACAGTGTACCCTGATCCTGTCTGTTATTGGGGACAGTGTACCCAGATCCTGTCTGTTATTGGGGACAGTGTACCCAGATCCTGTCTGTTATTGGGGACAGTGTACCCAGATCCTGTCTGTTATTGGGGACAGTGTACCCAGATCCTGTCTGTTATTGGGGACAGTGTACCCAGATCCTGTCTGTTATTGGGGACAGTGTACCCTGATCCTGTCTGTTATTGGGGACAGTGTACCCTGATCCTGTCTGTTATTGGGGACAGTGTACCCAGATCCTGTCTGTTATTGGGGACAGTGTACCCAGATCCTGTCTGTTATTGGGGACAGTGTACCCTGATCCTGTCTGTTATTGGGGACAGTGTACCCAGATCCTGTCTGTTATTGGGGACAGTGTACCCTGATCCTGTCTGTTATTGGGGACAGTGTACCCAGATCCTGTCTGTTATTGGGGACAGTGTACCCAGATCCTGTCTGTTATTGGGACAGTGTACCCAGATCCTGTCTGTTATTGGGGACAGTGTACCCAGATCCTGTCTGTTATTGGGGACAGTGTACCCAGATCCTGTCTGTTATTGGGGACAGTGTACCCTGATCCTGTCTGTTATTGGGGACAGTGTACCCAGATCCTGTCTGTTATTGGGGACAGTGTACCAGATCCTGTCTGTTATTGGGGACAGTGTACCCAGATCCTGTCTGTTATTGGGGACAGTGTACCCTGATCCTGTCTGTTATTGGGGACAGTGTACCCAGATCCTGTCTGTTATTGGGGACAGTGTACCCTGATCCTGTCTGTTATTGGGGACAGTGTACCCTGATCCTGTCTGTTATTGGGGACAGTGTACCCAGATCCTGTCTGTTATTGGGGACAGTGTACCCTGATCCTGTCTGTTATTGGGGACAGTGTACCCAGATCCTGTCTGTTATTGGGGACAGTGTACCATGATCCTGTCTGTTATTGGGGACAGTGTACCCAGATCCTGTCTGTTATTGGGGACAGTGTACCCAGATCCTGTCTGTTATTGGGGACAGTGTACCCAGATCCTGTCTGTTATTGGGGACAGTGTACCCTGATCCTGTCTGTTATTGGGGACAGTGTACCCAGATCCTGTCTGTTATTGGGGACAGTGTACCCAGATCCTGTCTGTTATTGGGGACAGTGTACCCAGATCCTGTCTGTTATTGGGGACAGTGTACCCAGATCCTGTCTGTTATTGGGGACAGTGTACCCAGATCCTGTCTGTTATTGGGGACAGTGTACCCAGATCCTGTCTGTTATTGGGGACAGTGTACCCTGATCCTGTCTGTTATTGGGGACAGTGTACCCAGATCCTGTCTGTTATTGGGGACAGTGTACCCAGATCCTGTCTGTTATTGGGGACAGTGTACCCAGATCCTGTCTGTTATTGGGGACAGTGTACCCAGATCCTGTCTGTTATTGGGGACAGTGTACCCAGATCCTGTCTGTTATTGGGGACAGTGTACCCTGATCCTGTCTGTTATTGGGGACAGTGTACCCAGATCCTGTCTGTTATTGGGGACAGTGTACCCTGATCCTGTCTGTTATTGGGGACAGTGTACCCAGATCCTGTCTGTTATTGGGGACAGTGTACCAGATCCTGTCTGTTATTGGGGACAGTGTACCCAGATCCTGTCTGTTATTGGGGACAGTGTACCTGATCCTGTCTGTTATTGGGGACAGTGTACCATGATCCTGTCTGTTATTGGGGACAGTGTACCCAGATCCTGTCTGTTATTGGGGACAGTGTACCCTGATCCTGTCTGTTATTGGGGACAGTGTACCCAGATCCTGTCTGTTATTGGGGACAGTGTACCCAGATCCTGTCTGTTATTGGGGACAGTGTACCCAGATCCTGTCTGTTATTGGGGACAGTGTACCCAGATCCTGTCTGTTATTGGGGACAGTGTACCCTGATCCTGTCTGTTATTGGGGACAGTGTACCCAGATCCTGTCTGTTATTGGGGACAGTGTACCCTGATCCTGTCTGTTATTGGGGACAGTGTACCCAGATCCTGTCTGTTATTGGGGACAGTGTACCCAGATCCTGTCTGTTATGGGGACAGTGTACCCAGATCCTGTCTGTTATTGGGGACAGTGTACCCAGATCCTGTCTGTTATTGGGGACAGTGTACCCAGATCCTGTCTGTTATTGGGGACAGTGTACCCAGATCCTGTCTGTTATTGGGGACAGTGTACCCTGATCCTGTCTGTTATTGGGGACAGTGTACCCAGATCCTGTCTGTTATTGGGGACAGTGTACCATGATCCTGTCTGTTATTGGGGACAGTGTACCCAGATCCTGTCTGTTATTGGGGACAGTGTACCCTGATCCTGTCTGTTATTGGGGACAGTGTACCCAGATCCTGTCTGTTATTGGGGACAGTGTACCCGATCCTGCCTGTTATTGGGGACAGTGTACCCAGATCCTGTCTGTTATTGGGGACAGTGTACCATGATCCTGTCTGTTATTGGGGACAGTGTGCCCAGATCCTGTCTGTTATTGGGGACAGTGTACCCAGATCCTGTCTGTTATTGGGGACAGTGTACCCAGATCCTGTCTGTTATTGGGGACAGTGTACCCTGATCCTGTCTGTTATTGGGGACAGTGTACCCAGATCCTGTCTGTTATTGGGGACAGTGTACCCAGATCCTGTCTGTTATTGGGGACAGTGTACCCAGATCCTGTCTGTTATTGGGGACAGTGTACCCAGATCCTGTCTGTTATTGGGGACAGTGTACCCAGATCCTGTCTGTTATTGGGGACAGTGTACCCTGATCCTGTCTGTTATTGGGGACAGTGTACCCTGATCCTGTCTGTTATTGGGGACAGTGTACCCAGATCCTGTCTGTTATTGGGGACAGTGTACCCAGATCCTGTCTGTTATTGGGGACAGTGTACCCTGATCCTGTCTGTTATTGGGGACAGTGTACCCAGATCCTGTCTGTTATTGGGGACAGTGTACCCTGATCCTGTCTGTTATTGGGGACAGTGTACCCAGATCCTTCTGTTATTGGGGACAGTGTACCCAGATCCTGTCTGTTATTGGGGACAGTGTACCCAGATCCTGTCTGTTATTGGGGACAGTGTGCCCAGATCCTGTCTGTTATTGGGGACAGTGTACCCAGATCCTGTCTGTTATTGGGGACAGTGTACCCTGATCCTGTCTGTTATTGGGGACAGTGTACCCAGATCCTGTCTGTTATTGGGGACAGTGTACCATGATCCTGTCTGTTATTGGGGACAGTGTACCCAGATCCTGTCTGTTATTGGGGACAGTGTACCCTGATCCTGTCTGTTATTGGGGACAGTGTACCCAGATCCTGTCTGTTATTGGGGACAGTGTACCCAGATCCTGTCTGTTATTGGGGACAGTGTACCCAGATCCTGTCTGTTATTGGGGACAGTGTACCCAGATCCTGTCTGTTATTGGGGACAGTGTACCCTGATCCTGTCTGTTATTGGGGACAGTGTACCCTGATCCTGTCTGTTATTGGGGACAGTGTACCCAGATCCTGTCTGTTATTGGGGACAGTGTACCTGATCCTGTCTGTTATTGGGGACAGTGTACCCAGATCCTGTCTGTTATTGGGGACAGTGTACCATGATCCTGTCTGTTATTGGGGACAGTGTACCCAGATCCTGTCTGTTATTGGGGACAGTGTACCCAGATCCTGTCTGTTATTGGGGACAGTGTACCCAGATCCTGTCTGTTATTGGGGACAGTGTACCCTGATCCTGTCTGTTATTGGGGACAGTGTACCCAGATCCTGTCTGTTATTGGGGACAGTGTACCCAGATCCTGTCTGTTATTGGGGACAGTGTACCCAGATCCTGTCTGTTATTGGGGACAGTGTACCCAGATCCTGTCTGTTATTGGGGACAGTGTACCCAGATCCTGTCTGTTATTGGGGACAGTGTACCCAGATCCTGTCTGTTATTGGGGACAGTGTACCCAGATCCTGTCTGTTATTGGGGACAGTGTACCCAGATCCTGTCTGTTATTGGGGACAGTGTACCCTGATCCTGTCTGTTATTGGGGACAGTGTACCCTGATCCTGTCTGTTATTGGGGACAGTGTACCCTGATCCTGTCTGTTATTGGGGACAGTGTACCCAGATCCTGTCTGTTATTGGGGAGTGTACCCTGATCCTGTCTGTTATTGGGGACAGTGTACCCAGATCCTGTCTGTTATTGGGGACAGTGTACCCTGATCCTGTCTGTTATTGGGGACAGTGTACCCAGATCCTGTCTGTTATTGGGGACAGTGTACCCTGATCCTGTCTGTTATTGGGGACAGTGTACCCAGATCCTGTCTGTTATTGGGGACAGTGTACCCTGATCCTGTCTGTTATTGGGGACAGTGTACCCTGATCCTGTCTGTTATTGGGGACAGTGTACCCTGATCCTGTCTGTTATTGGGGACAGTGTACCCAGATCCTGTCTGTTATTGGGGACAGTGTACCCAGATCCTGTCTGTTATTGGGGACAGTGTACCCTGATCCTGTCTGTTATTGGGGACAGTGTACCCTGATCCTGTCTGTTATTGGGGACAGTGTACCCTGATCCTGTCTGTTATTGGGGACAGTGTACCCAGATCCTGTCTGTTATTGGGGACAGTGTACCCAGATCCTGTCTGTTATTGGGGACAGTGTACCCTGATCCTGTCTGTTATTGGGGACAGTGTACCCAGATCCTGTCTGTTATTGGGGACAGTGTACCCTGATCCTGTCTGTTATTGGGGACAGTGTACCCAGATCCTGTCTGTTATTGGGGACAGTGTACCCAGATCCTGTCTGTTATTGGGGACAGTGTACCCTGATCCTGTCTGTTATTGGGGACAGTGTACCCAGATCCTGTCTGTTATTGGGGACAGTGTACCCAGATCCTGTCTGTTATTGGGGACAGTGTACCCTGATCCTGTCTGTTATTGGGGACAGTGTACCCAGATCCTGTCTGTTATTGGGGACAGTGTACCCAGATCCTGTCTGTTATTGGGGACAGTGTACCCTGATCCTGTCTGTTATTGGGGACAGTGTACCCAGATCCTGTCTGTTATTGGGGACAGTGTACCCAGATCCTGTCTGTTATTGGGGACAGTGTACCCTGATCCTGTCTGTTATTGGGGACAGTGTACCCAGATCCTGTCTGTTATTGGGGACAGTGTACCCAGATCCTGTCTGTTATTGGGGACAGTGTACCCAGATCCTGTCTGTTATTGGGGACAGTGTACCCAGATCCTGTCTGTTATTGGGGACAGTGTACCCTGATCCTGTCTGTTATTGGGGACAGTGTACCCAGATCCTGTCTGTTATTGGGGACAGTGTACCCAGATCCTGTCTGTTATTGGGGACAGTGTACCCAGATCCTGTCTGTTATTGGGGACAGTGTACCAGATCCTGTCTGTTATTGGGGACAGTGTACCCAGATCCTGTCTGTTATTGGGGACAGTGTACCCAGATCCTGTCTGTTATTGGGGACAGTGTACCCTGATCCTGTCTGTTATTGGGGACAGTGTACCCTGATCCTGTCTGTTATTGGGGACAGTGTACCCAGATCCTGTCTGTTATTGGGGACAGTGTACCCAGATCCTGTCTGTTATTGGGGACAGTGTACCCAGATCCTGTCTGTTATTGGGGACAGTGTACCCAGATCCTGTCTGTTATTGGGGACAGTGTACCCAGATCCTGTCTGTTATTGGGGACAGTGTACCCAGATCCTGTCTGTTATTGGGGACAGTGTACCCTGATCCTGTCTGTTATTGGGGACAGTGTACCCAGATCCTGTCTGTTATTGGGGACAGTGTACCCAGATCCTGTCTGTTATTGGGGACAGTGTACCCTGATCCTGTCTGTTATTGGGGACAGTGTACCCAGATCCTGTCTGTTATTGGGGACAGTGTACCCAGATCCTGTCTGTTATTGGGGACAGTGTACCCAGATCCTGTCTGTTATTGGGGACAGTGTACCCAGATCCTGTCTGTTATTGGGGACAGTGTACCCAGATCCTGTCTGTTATTGGGGACAGTGTACCCAGATCCTGTCTGTTATTGGGGACAGTGTACCCAGATCCTGTCTGTTATTGGGGACAGTGTACCCAGATCCTGTCTGTTATTGGGGACAGTGTACCCAGATCCTGTCTGTTATTGGGGACAGTGTACCTGATCCTGTCTGTTATTGGGGACAGTGTACCCAGATCCTGTCTGTTATTGGGGACAGTGTACCCAGATCCTGTCTGTTATTGGGGACAGTGTACCCAGATCCTGTCTGTTATTGGGGACAGTGTACCCTGATCCTGTCTGTTATTGGGGACAGTGTACCCTGATCCTGTCTGTTATTGGGGACAGTGTACCCAGATCCTGTCTGTTATTGGGGACAGTGTACCCTGATCCTGTCTGTTATTGGGGACAGTGTACCCAGATCCTGTCTGTTATTGGGGACAGTGTACCAGATCCTGTCTGTTATTGGGGACAGTGTACCCAGATCCTGTCTGTTATTGGGGACAGTGTACCCAGATCCTGTCTGTTATTGGGGACAGTGTACCCAGATCCTGTCTGTTATTGGGGACAGTGTACCCTGATCCTGTCTGTTATTGGGGACAGTGTACCCAGATCCTGTCTGTTATTGGGGACAGTGTACCCAGATCCTGTCTGTTATTGGGGACAGTGTACCCAGATCCTGTCTGTTATTGGGGACAGTGTACCCAGATCCTGTCTGTTATTGGGGACAGTGTACCCAGATCCTGTCTGTTATTGGGGACAGTGTACCCAGATCCTGTCTGTTATTGGGGACAGTGTACCCTGATCCTGTCTGTTATTGGGGACAGTGTACCCAGATCCTGTCTGTTATTGGGGACAGTGTACCCAGATCCTGTCTGTTATTGGGGACAGTGTACCCAGATCCTGTCTGTTATTGGGGACAGTGTACCCAGATCCTGTCTGTTATTGGGGACAGTGTACCCAGATCCTGTCTGTTATTGGGGACAGTGTACCCTGATCCTGTCTGTTATTGGGGACAGTGTACCCAGATCCTGTCTGTTATTGGGGACAGTGTACCCTGATCCTGTCTGTTATTGGGGACAGTGTACCAGATCCTGTCTGTTATTGGGGACAGTGTACCCAGATCCTGTCTGTTATTGGGGACAGTGTACCCTGATCCTGTCTGTTATTGGGGACAGTGTACCCAGATCCTGTCTGTTATTGGGGACAGTGTACCCAGATCCTGTCTGTTATTGGGGACAGTGTACCCAGATCCTGTCTGTTATTGGGGACAGTGTACCCAGATCCTGTCTGTTATTGGGGACAGTGTACCCTGATCCTGTCTGTTATTGGGGACAGTGTACCCAGATCCTGTCTGTTATTGGGGACAGTGTACCCTGATCCTGTCTGTTATTGGGGACAGTGTACCCAGATCCTGTCTGTTATTGGGGACAGTGTACCCAGATCCTGTCTGTTATTGGGGACAGTGTACCCAGATCCTGTCTGTTATTGGGGACAGTGTACCCAGATCCTGTCTGTTATTGGGGACAGTGTACCCAGATCCTGTCTGTTATTGGGGACAGTGTACCCAGATCCTGTCTGTTATTGGGGACAGTGTACCCTGATCCTGTCTGTTATTGGGGACAGTGTACCCAGATCCTGTCTGTTATTGGGGACAGTGTACCAGATCCTGTCTGTTATTGGGGACAGTGTACCCAGATCCTGTCTGTTATTGGGGACAGTGTACCCTGATCCTGTCTGTTATTGGGGACAGTGTACCCAGATCCTGTCTGTTATTGGGGACAGTGTACCCAGATCCTGTCTGTTATTGGGGACAGTGTACCCAGATCCTGTCTGTTATTGGGGACAGTGTACCATGATCCTGTCTGTTATTGGGGACAGTGTACCCAGATCCTGTCTGTTATTGGGGACAGTGTACCCAGATCCTGTCTGTTATTGGGGACAGTGTACCCTGATCCTGTCTGTTATTGGGGACAGTGTACCCTGATCCTGTCTGTTATTGGGGACAGTGTACCCAGATCCTGTCTGTTATTGGGGACAGTGTACCCAGATCCTGTCTGTTATTGGGGACAGTGTACCCAGATCCTGTCTGTTATTGGGGACAGTGTACCCAGATCCTGTCTGTTATTGGGGACAGTGTACCCAGATCCTGTCTGTTATTGGGGACAGTGTACCCTGATCCTGTCTGTTATTGGGGACAGTGTACCCTGATCCTGTCTGTTATTGGGGACAGTGTACCCAGATCCTGTCTGTTATTGGGGACAGTGTACCCAGATCCTGTCTGTTATTGGGGACAGTGTACCCTGATCCTGTCTGTTATTGGGGACAGTGTACCCAGATCCTGTCTGTTATTGGGGACAGTGTACCCTGATCCTGTCTGTTATTGGGGACAGTGTACCCAGATCCTGTCTGTTATTGGGGACAGTGTACCCAGATCCTGTCTGTTATTGGGGACAGTGTACCCAGATCCTGTCTGTTATTGGGGACAGTGTACCCAGATCCTGTCTGTTATTGGGGACAGTGTACCCAGATCCTGTCTGTTATTGGGGACAGTGTACCCTGATCCTGTCTGTTATTGGGGACAGTGTACCCAGATCCTGTCTGTTATTGGGGACAGTGTACCATGATCCTGTCTGTTATTGGGGACAGTGTACCCAGATCCTGTCTGTTATTGGGGACAGTGTACCCTGATCCTGTCTGTTATTGGGACAGTGTACCCAGATCCTGTCTGTTATTGGGGACAGTGTACCCAGATCCTGTCTGTTATTGGGGACAGTGTACCCAGATCCTGTCTGTTATTGGGACAGTGTACCCAGATCCTGTCTGTTATTGGGGACAGTGTACCCAGATCCTGTCTGTTATTGGGGACAGTGTACCCTGATCCTGTCTGTTATTGGGACAGTGTACCCTGATCCTGTCTGTTATTGGGACAGTGTACCCAGATCCTGTCTGTTATTGGGGACAGTGTACCTGATCCTGTCTGTTATTGGGGACAGTGTACCCAGATCCTGTCTGTTATTGGGGACAGTGTACCATGATCCTGTCTGTTATTGGGGACAGTGTACCCAGATCCTGTCTGTTATTGGGGACAGTGTACCCAGATCCTGTCTGTTATTGGGGACAGTGTACCAGATCCTGTCTGTTATTGGGGACAGTGTACCCTGATCCTGTCTGTTATTGGGGACAGTGTACCCAGATCCTGTCTGTTATTGGGGACAGTGTACCCAGATCCTGTCTGTTATTGGGGCAGTGTACCCAGATCCTGTCTGTTATTGGGGACAGTGTACCCAGATCCTGTCTGTTATTGGGGACAGTGTACCAGATCCTGTCTGTTATTGGGGACAGTGTACCCAGATCCTGTCTGTTATTGGGGACAGTGTACCCAGATCCTGCTGTTATTGGGGACAGTGTACCCAGATCCTGTCTGTGATTGGGGACAGTGTACCCTGATCCTGTCTGTTATTGGGGACAGTGTACCCTGATCCTGTCTGTTATTGGGGACAGTGTACCCTGATCCTGTCTGTTATTGGGGACAGTGTACCCAGATCCTGTCTGTTATTGGGGAGTGTACCCTGATCCTGTCTGTTATTGGGGACAGTGTACCCAGATCCTGTCTGTTATTGGGGAGTGTACCCTGATCCTGTCTGTTATTGGGGACAGTGTACCCAGATCCTGTCTGTTATTGGGGAGTGTACCCTGATCCTGTCTGTTATTGGGGACAGTGTACCCAGATCCTGTCTGTTATTGGGGACAGTGTACCCTGATCCTGTCTGTTATTGGGGACAGTGTACCCTGATCCTGTCTGTTATTGGGGACAGTGTACCCTGATCCTGTCTGTTATTGGGGACAGTGTACCCTGATCCTGTCTGTTATTGGGACAGTGTACCCAGATCCTGTCTGTTATTGGGGACAGTGTACCCTGATCCTGTCTGTTATTGGGGACAGTGTACCCAGATCCTGTCTGTTATTGGGGACAGTGTACCCTGATCCTGTCTGTTATTGGGGACAGTGTACCCAGATCCTGTCTGTTATTGGGGACAGTGTACCCAGATCCTGTCTGTTATTGGGGACAGTGTACCCTGATCCTGTCTGTTATTGGGGACAGTGTACCCAGATCCTGTCTGTTATTGGGGACAGTGTACCCTGATCCTGTCTGTTATTGGGACAGTGTACCCAGATCCTGTCTGTTATTGGGGACAGTGTACCCAGATCCTGTCTGTTATTGGGGACAGTGTACCCTGATCCTGTCTGTTATTGGGGACAGTGTACCAGATCCTGTCTGTTATTGGGACAGTGTACCCAGATCCTGTCTGTTATTGGGGACAGTGTACCCTGATCCTGTCTGTTATTGGGGACAGTGTACCCAGATCCTGTCTGTTATTGGGACAGTGTACCCAGATCCTGTCTGTTATTGGGGACAGTGTACCCTGATCCTGTCTGTTATTGGGACAGTGTACCCAGATCCTGTCTGTTATTGGGGACAGTGTACCCAGATCCTGCTGTTATTGGGGACAGTGTACCCAGATCCTGTCTGTTATTGGGGACAGTGTACCCAGATCCTGTCTGTTATTGGGGACAGTGTACCCAGATCCTGTCTGTTATTGGGGACAGTGTACCCAGATCCTGTCTGTTATTGGGGACAGTGTACCCAGATCCTGTCTGTTATTGGGGACAGTGTACCCTGATCCTGTCTGTTATTGGGGACAGTGTACCCTGATCCTGTCTGTTATTGGGGACAGTGTACCCTGATCCTGTCTGTTATTGGGGACAGTGTACCCAGATCCTGTCTGTTATTGGGGACAGTGTACCCAGATCCTGTCTGTTATTGGGGACAGTGTACCCTGATCCTGTCTGTTATTGGGGACAGTGTACCAGATCCTGTCTGTTATTGGGGACAGTGTACCCAGATCCTGTCTGTTATTGGGGACAGTGTACCCAGATCCTGTCTGTTATTGGGGACAGTGTACCCTGATCCTGTCTGTTATTGGGGACAGTGTACCCAGATCCTGTCTGTTATTGGGGACAGTGTACCCTGATCCTGTCTGTTATTGGGGACAGTGTACCCTGATCCTGTCTGTTATTGGGGACAGTGTACCCAGATCCTGTCTGTTATTGGGGACAGTGTACCCAGATCCTGTCTGTTATTGGGGACAGTGTACCAGATCCTGTCTGTTATTGGGGACAGTGTACCCAGATCCTGTCTGTTATTGGGGACAGTGTACCCAGATCCTGTCTGTTATTGGGGACAGTGTACCCTGATCCTGTCTGTTATTGGGGACAGTGTACCCTGATCCTGTCTGTTATTGGGACAGTGTACCCAGATCCTGTCTGTTATTGGGGACAGTGTACCCAGATCCTGTCTGTTATTGGGGACAGTGTACCCAGATCCTGTCTGTTATTGGGACAGTGTACCCTGATCCTGTCTGTTATTGGGGACAGTGTACCCAGATCCTGTCTGTTATTGGGGACAGTGTACCCTGATCCTGTCTGTTATTGGGGACAGTGTACCCAGATCCTGTCTGTTATTGGGACAGTGTACCCTGATCCTGTCTGTTATTGGGGACAGTGTACCCAGATCCTGTCTGTTATTGGGGACAGTGTACCCAGATCCTGTCTGTTATTGGGGACAGTGTACCCAGATCCTGTCTGTTATTGGGGACAGTGTACCATGATCCTGTCTGTTATTGGGGACAGTGTACCCAGATCCTGTCTGTTATTGGGACAGTGTACCCAGATCCTGTCTGTTATTGGGGACAGTGTACCCAGATCCTGTCTGTTATTGGGGACAGTGTACCCAGATCCTGTCTGTTATTGGGGACAGTGTACCCAGATCCTGTCTGTTATTGGGGACAGTGTACCCAGATCCTGTCTGTTATTGGGGACAGTGTACCCTGATCCTGTCTGTTATTGGGGACAGTGTACCCAGATCCTGTCTGTTATTGGGACAGTGTACCCAGATCCTGTCTGTTATGGGGACAGTGTACCCAGATCCTGTCTGTTATTGGGGACAGTGTACCCAGATCCTGTCTGTTATTGGGGACAGTGTACCCTGATCCTGTCTGTTATTGGGGACAGTGTACCCTGATCCTGTCTGTTATTGGGGACAGTGTACCCAGATCCTGTCTGTTATTGGGGACAGTGTACCCTGATCCTGTCTGTTATTGGGACAGTGTACCATGATCCTGTCTGTTATTGGGGACAGTGTACCCAGATCCTGTCTGTTATTGGGGACAGTGTACCCTGATCCTGTCTGTTATTGGGGACAGTGTACCCAGATCCTGTCTGTTATTGGGGACAGTGTACCCAGATCCTGTCTGTTATTGGGGACAGTGTACCCAGATCCTGTCTGTTATTGGGGACAGTGTACCCAGATCCTGTCTGTTATTGGGGACAGTGTACCCTGATCCTGTCTGTTATTGGGGACAGTGTACCCAGATCCTGTCTGTTATTGGGACAGTGTACCCTGATCCTGTCTGTTATTGGGGACAGTGTACCCAGATCCTGTCTGTTATTGGGGACAGTGTACCCAGATCCTGTCTGTTATTGGGACAGTGTACCCAGATCCTGTCTGTTATTGGGGACAGTGTACCCAGATCCTGTCTGTTATGGGGACAGTGTACCCAGATACTGTCTGTTATTGGGGACAGTGTACCCTGATCCTGTCTGTTATTGGGGACAGTGTACCCAGATCCTGTCTGTTATTGGGGACAGTGTACCTGATCCTGTCTGTTATTGGGGACAGTGTACCCAGATCCTGTCTGTTATTGGGGACAGTGTACCCTGATCCTGTCTGTTATTGGGGACAGTGTACCCAGATCCTGTCTGTTATTGGGGACAGTGTACCCAGATCCTGTCTGTTATTGGGACAGTGTACCCAGATCCTGTCTGTTATTGGGGACAGTGTACCATGATCCTGTCTGTTATTGGGACAGTGTACCCAGATCCTGTCTGTTATTGGGGACAGTGTACCCAGATCCTGTCTGTTATTGGGGACAGTGTACCCTGATCCTGTCTGTTATTGGGACAGTGTACCTGATCCTGTCTGTTATTGGGGACAGTGTACCCAGATCCTGTCTGTTATTGGGGACAGTGTACCCAGATCCTGTCTGTTATTGGGGACAGTGTACCCAGATCCTGTCTGTTATTGGGGACAGTGTACCAGATCCTGTCTGTTATTGGGGACAGTGTACCCTGATCCTGTCTGTTATTGGGGACAGTGTACCCAGATCCTGTCTGTTATTGGGGACAGTGTACCCAGATCCTGTCTGTTATTGGGGACAGTGTACCCAGATCCTGTCTGTTATTGGGGACAGTGTACCCAGATCCTGTCTGTTATTGGGGACAGTGTACCCTGATCCTGTCTGTTATTGGGACAGTGTACCCTGATCCTGTCTGTTATTGGGACAGTGTACCCAGATCCTGTCTGTTATTGGGGACAGTGTACCAGATCCTGTCTGTTATTGGGGACAGTGTACCCTGATCCTGTCTGTTATTGGGGACAGTGTACCCAGATCCTGTCTGTTATTGGGACAGTGTACCCAGATCCTGTCTGTTATTGGGGACAGTGTACCCAGATCCTGTCTGTTATTGGGGACAGTGTACCCAGATCCTGTCTGTTATTGGGGACAGTGTACCCAGATCCTGTCTGTTATTGGGACAGTGTACCCAGATCCTGTCTGTTATTGGGGACAGTGTACCCTGATCCTGTCTGTTATTGGGGACAGTGTACCCAGATCCTGTCTGTTATTGGGGACAGTGTACCCAGATCCTGTCTGTTATTGGGGACAGTGTACCCAGATCCTGTCTGTTATTGGGACAGTGTACCCTGATCCTGTCTGTTATTGGGACAGTGTACCCAGATCCTGTCTGTTATTGGGGACAGTGTACCCAGATCCTGTCTGTTATTGGGGACAGTGTACCCAGATCCTGTCTGTTATTGGGGACAGTGTACCCAGATCCTGTCTGTTATTGGGGACAGTGTACCCAGATCCTGTCTGTTATTGGGGACAGTGTACCCAGATCCTGTCTGTTATTGGGGACAGTGTACCCTGATCCTGTCTGTTATTGGGGACAGTGTACCCAGATCCTGTCTGTTATTGGGGACAGTGTACCTGATCCTGTCTGTTATTGGGGACAGTGTACCCAGATCCTGTCTGTTATTGGGGACAGTGTACCAGATCCTGTCTGTTATTGGGGACAGTGTACCCAGATCCTGTCTGTTATTGGGGACAGTGTACCCTGATCCTGTCTGTTATTGGGGACAGTGTACCCAGATCCTGTCTGTTATTGGGGACAGTGTACCCAGATCCTGTCTGTTATTGGGGACAGTGTACCCAGATCCTGTCTGTTATTGGGGACAGTGTACCCAGATCCTGTCTGTTATTGGGGACAGTGTACCCAGATCCTGTCTGTTATTGGGGACAGTGTACCCTGATCCTGTCTGTTATTGGGGACAGTGTACCCTGATCCTGTCTGTTATTGGGGACAGTGTACCCAGATCCTGTCTGTTATTGGGGACAGTGTACCCTGATCCTGTCTGTTATTGGGGACAGTGTACCCAGATCCTGTCTGTTATTGGGGACAGTGTACCAGATCCTGTCTGTTATTGGGGACAGTGTACCCAGATCCTGTCTGTTATTGGGGACAGTGTACCCTGATCCTGTCTGTTATTGGGGACAGTGTACCATGATCCTGTCTGTTATTGGGGACAGTGTACCCAGATCCTGTCTGTTATTGGGGACAGTGTACCCTGATCCTGTCTGTTATTGGGGACAGTGTACCCAGATCCTGTCTGTTATTGGGGACAGTGTACCCAGATCCTGTCTGTTATTGGGGACAGTGTACCCAGATCCTGTCTGTTATTGGGGACAGTGTACCCAGATCCTGTCTGTTATTGGGGACAGTGTACCCTGATCCTGTCTGTTATTGGGGACAGTGTACCCAGATCCTGTCTGTTATTGGGGACAGTGTACCTGATCCTGTCTGTTATTGGGGACAGTGTACCCAGATCCTGTCTGTTATTGGGGACAGTGTACCCAGATCCTGCTGTTATTGGGGACAGTGTACCCAGATCCTGTCTGTTATTGGGGACAGTGTACCCAGATCCTGTCTGTTATTGGGGACAGTGTACCCAGATCCTGTCTGTTATTGGGGACAGTGTACCCAGATCCTGTCTGTTATTGGGGACAGTGTACCCTGATCCTGTCTGTTATTGGGGACAGTGTACCCAGATCCTGTCTGTTATTGGGACAGTGTACCATGATCCTGTCTGTTATTGGGGACAGTGTACCCAGATCCTGTCTGTTATTGGGGACAGTGTACCCTGATCCTGTCTGTTATTGGGGACAGTGTACCCAGATCCTGTCTGTTATTGGGGACAGTGTACCCAGATCCTGTCTGTTATTGGGACAGTGTACCCAGATCCTGTCTGTTATTGGGGACAGTGTACCATGATCCTGTCTGTTATTGGGGACAGTGTACCCAGATCCTGTCTGTTATTGGGGACAGTGTACCCAGATCCTGTCTGTTATTGGGGACAGTGTACCCTGATCCTGTCTGTTATTGGGGACAGTGTACCCTGATCCTGTCTGTTATTGGGGACAGTGTACCCAGATCCTGTCTGTTATTGGGGACAGTGTACCCAGATCCTGTCTGTTATTGGGGACAGTGTACCCAGATCCTGTCTGTTATTGGGGACAGTGTACCCAGATCCTGTCTGTTATTGGGGACAGTGTACCCAGATCCTGTCTGTTATTGGGGACAGTGTACCCTGATCCTGTCTGTTATTGGGGACAGTGTACCCTGATCCTGTCTGTTATTGGGGACAGTGTACCCAGATCCTGTCTGTTATTGGGGACAGTGTACCCAGATCCTGTCTGTTATTGGGGACAGTGTACCCTGATCCTGTCTGTTATTGGGGACAGTGTACCCAGATCCTGTCTGTTATTGGGGACAGTGTACCCTGATCCTGTCTGTTATTGGGGACAGTGTACCCAGATCCTGTCTGTTATTGGGGACAGTGTACCCAGATCCTGTCTGTTATTGGGGACAGTGTACCCAGATCCTGTCTGTTATTGGGGACAGTGTACCCAGATCCTGTCTGTTATTGGGGACAGTGTACCCAGATCCTGTCTGTTATTGGGGACAGTGTACCCTGATCCTGTCTGTTATTGGGGACAGTGTACCCAGATCCTGTCTGTTATTGGGGACAGTGTACCATGATCCTGTCTGTTATTGGGGACAGTGTACCCTGATCCTGTCTGTTATTGGGGACAGTGTCCCAGATCCTGTCTGTTATTGGGGACAGTGTACCCAGATCCTGTCTGTTATTGGGGACAGTGTACCCAGATCCTGTCTGTTATTGGGGACAGTGTACCCAGATCCTGTCTGTTATTGGGGACAGTGTACCCAGATCCTGTCTGTTATTGGGGACAGTGTACCCTGATCCTGTCTGTTATTGGGGACAGTGTACCCTGATCCTGTCTGTTATTGGGGACAGTGTACCCAGATCCTGTCTGTTATTGGGGACAGTGTACCCTGATCCTGTCTGTTATTGGGGACAGTGTACCCAGATCCTGTCTGTTATTGGGGACAGTGTACCAGATCCTGTCTGTTATTGGGACAGTGTACCCAGATCCTGTCTGTTATTGGGGACAGTGTACCCAGATCCTGTCTGTTATTGGGGACAGTGTACCCAGATCCTGTCTGTTATTGGGGACAGTGTACCCTGATCCTGTCTGTTATTGGGGACAGTGTACCCAGATCCTGTCTGTTATTGGGGACAGTGTACCCAGATCCTGTCTGTTATTGGGGACAGTGTACCCTGATCCTGTCTGTTATTGGGGACAGTGTACCCAGATCCTGTCTGTTATTGGGGACAGTGTACCCAGATCCTGTCTGTTATTGGGGACAGTGTTCCCAGACCCTGTCTGTTATTGGGGACAGTGTACCCAGATCCTGTCTGTTATTGGGGACAGTGTACCCAGATCCTGTCTGTTATTGGGGACAGTGTACCCTGATCCTGTCTGTTATTGGGTACAGTGTCCCCAGATCCTGTCTGTTATTGGGACAGTGTACCCAGATCCTGTCTGTTATTGGGGACAGTGTACCCAGATCCTGTCTGTTATTGGGGACAGTGTACCCTGATCCTGTCTGTTATTGGGGACAGTGTACCCAGATCCTGTCTGTTATTGGGGACAGTGTACCCAGATCCTGTCTGTTATTGGGGACAGTGTACCCAGATCCTGTCTGTTATTGGGGACAGTGTACCCAGATCCTGTCTGTTATTGGGGACAGTGTACCCTGATCCTGTCTGTTATTGGGACAGTGTACCCAGATCCTGTCTGTTATTGGGGACAGTGTACCCAGATCCTGTCTGTTATTGGGGACAGTGTACCCAGATCCTGTCTGTTATTGGGGACAGTGTACCCAGATCCTGTCTGTTATTGGGGACAGTGTACCCTGATCCTGTCTGTTATTGGGGACAGTGTACCCAGATCCTGTCTGTTATTGGGGACAGTGTACCATGATCCTGTCTGTTATTGGGGACAGTGTACCCAGATCCTGTCTGTTATTGGGGACAGTGTACCCTGATCCTGTCTGTTATTGGGGACAGTGTACCCAGATCCTGTCTGTTATTGGGGACAGTGTACCCAGATCCTGTCTGTTATTGGGGACAGTGTACCCTGATCCTGTCTGTTATTGGGGACAGTGTACCCAGATCCTGTCTGTTATTGGGGACAGTGTACCCAGATCCTGTCTGTTATGGGGACAGTGTACCCTGATCCTGTCTGTTATTGGGGACAGTGTACCCAGATCCTGTCTGTTATTGGGGACAGTGTACCCTGATCCTGTCTGTTATTGGGGACAGTGTACCCAGATCCTGTCTGTTATTGGGGACAGTGTACCCAGATCCTGTCTGTTATTGGGGACAGTGTACCCAGATCCTGTCTGTTATTGGGGACAGTGTACCCAGATCCTGTCTGTTATTGGGGACAGTGTACCAGATCCTGTCTGTTATTGGGGACAGTGTACCCAGATCCTGTCTGTTATTGGGGACAGTGTACCCAGATCCTGTCTGTTATTGGGGACAGTGTACCCTGATCCTGTCTGTTATTGGGGACAGTGTACCCAGATCCTGTCTGTTATTGGGGACAGTGTACCCAGATCCTGTCTGTTATTGGGGACAGTGTACCCAGATCCTGTCTGTTATTGGGGACAGTGTACCCAGATCCTGTCTGTTATTGGGGACAGTGTACCCAGATCCTGTCTGTTATTGGGGACAGTGTACCCTGATCCTGTCTGTTATTGGGACAGTGTACCCAGATCCTGTCTGTTATTGGGGACAGTGTACCCAGATCCTGTCTGTTATTGGGGACAGTGTACCCAGATCCTGTCTGTTATTGGGGACAGTGTACCCAGATCCTGTCTGTTATTGGGGACAGTGTACCATGATCCTGTCTGTTATTGGGGACAGTGTACCCAGATCCTGTCTGTTATTGGGGACAGTGTACCCTGATCCTGTCTGTTATTGGGGACAGTGTACCCAGATCCTGTCTGTTATTGGGGACAGTGTACCCAGATCCTGTCTGTTATTGGGGACAGTGTACCCAGATCCTGTCTGTTATTGGGGACAGTGTACCCTGATCCTGTCTGTTATTGGGGACAGTGTACCCTGATCCTGTCTGTTATTGGGGACAGTGTACCCTGATCCTGTCTGTTATTGGGGACAGTGTACCCAGATCCTGTCTGTTATTGGGGACAGTGTACCCAGATCCTGTCTGTTATTGGGGACAGTGTACCATGATCCTGTCTGTTATTGGGGACAGTGTACCCTGATCCTGTCTGTTATTGGGGACAGTGTACCCAGATCCTGTCTGTTATTGGGACAGTGTACCCAGATCCTGTCTGTTATTGGGGACAGTGTACCCAGATCCTGTCTGTTATTGGGGACAGTGTACCAGATCCTGTCTGTTATTGGGGACAGTGTACCCAGATCCTGTCTGTTATTGGGGACAGTGTACCCAGATCCTGTCTGTTATTGGGGACAGTGTACCCAGATCCTGTCTGTTATTGGGGACAGTGTACCCAGATCCTGTCTGTTATTGGGGACAGTGTACCAGATCCTGTCTGTTATTGGGGACAGTGTACCAGATCCTGTCTGTTATTGGGGACAGTGTACCCTGATCCTGTCTGTTATTGGGGACAGTGTACCCAGATCCTGTCTGTTATGGGGACAGTGTACCCAGATCCTGTCTGTTATTGGGGACAGTGTACCCAGATCCTGTCTGTTATTGGGGACAGTGTACCATGATCCTGTCTGTTATTGGGGACAGTGTACCCAGATCCTGTCTGTTATTGGGGACAGTGTACCCTGATCCTGTCTGTTATTGGGGACAGTGTACCCAGATCCTGTCTGTTATTGGGGACAGTGTACCCAGATCCTGTCTGTTATTGGGACAGTGTACCCAGATCCTGTCTGTTATTGGGGACAGTGTACCCAGATCCTGTCTGTTATTGGGGACAGTGTACCATGATCCTGTCTGTTATTGGGGACAGTGTACCCTGATCCTGTCTGTTATTGGGGACAGTGTACCCAGATCCTGTCTGTTATTGGGGACAGTGTACCCTGATCCTGTCTGTTATTGGGGACAGTGTACCCAGATCCTGTCTGTTATTGGGGACAGTGTACCCAGATCCTGTCTGTTATTGGGGACAGTGTACCCAGATCCTGTCTGTTATTGGGGACAGTGTACCATGATCCTGTCTGTTATTGGGGACAGTGTACCCAGATCCTGTCTGTTATTGGGGACAGTGTACCCTGATCCTGTCTGTTATTGGGGACAGTGTACCCAGATCCTGTCTGTTATTGGGGACAGTGTACCCTGATCCTGTCTGTTATTGGGGACAGTGTACCCAGATCCTGTCTGTTATTGGGGACAGTGTACCCAGATCCTGTCTGTTATTGGGGACAGTGTACCCAGATCCTGTCTGTTATTGGGACAGTGTACCCTGATCCTGTCTGTTATTGGGGACAGTGTACCCTGATCCTGTCTGTTATTGGGGACAGTGTACCCAGATCCTGTCTGTTATTGGGGACAGTGTACCCTGATCCTGTCTGTTATTGGGGACAGTGTACCCAGATCCTGTCTGTTATTGGGGACAGTGTACCCAGATCCTGTCTGTTATTGGGGACAGTGTACCCTGATCCTGTCTGTTATTGGGGACAGTGTACCCAGATCCTGTCTGTTATTGGGGACAGTGTACCCAGATCCTGTCTGTTATTGGGACAGTGTACCCTGATCCTGTCTGTTATTGGGGACAGTGTACCCAGATCCTGTCTGTTATTGGGGACAGTGTACCCAGATCCTGTCTGTTATTGGGGACAGTGTACCCAGATCCTGTCTGTTATTGGGGACAGTGTACCCAGATCCTGTCTGTTATTGGGGACAGTGTACCCTGATCCTGTCTGTTATTGGGGACAGTGTACCCAGATCCTGTCTGTTATTGGGGACAGTGTACCCTGATCCTGTCTGTTATTGGGGACAGTGTACCCAGATCCTGTCTGTTATTGGGGACAGTGTACCCAGATCCTGTCTGTTATTGGGGACAGTGTACCCAGATCCTGTCTGTTATTGGGGACAGTGTACCATGATCCTGTCTGTTATTGGGGACAGTGTACCCTGATCCTGTCTGTTATTGGGGACAGTGTACCCAGATCCTGTCTGTTATTGGGGACAGTGTACCCTGATCCTGTCTGTTATTGGGGACAGTGTACCCAGATCCTGTCTGTTATTGGGGACAGTGTACCCTGATCCTGTCTGTTATTGGGGACAGTGTACCCAGATCCTGTCTGTTATTGGGGACAGTGTACCCAGCTCCTGTCTGTTATTGGGGACAGTGTACCCAGATCCTGTCTGTTATTGGGGACAGTGTACCCTGATCCTGTCTGTTATTGGGGACAGTGTACCCAGATCCTGTCTGTTATTGGGGACAGTGTACCCAGATCCTGTCTGTTATTGGGACAGTGTACCCAGATCCTGTCTGTTATTGGGGACAGTGTACCCTGATCCTGTCTGTTATTGGGACAGTGTACCCTGATCCTGTCTGTTATTGGGGACAGTGTACCCAGATCCTGTCTGTTATTGGGACAGTGTACCCTGATCCTGTCTGTTATTGGGGACAGTGTACCCAGATCCTGTCTGTTATTGGGGACAGTGTACCCAGATCCTGTCTGTTATTGGGACAGTGTACCCAGATCCTGTCTGTTATTGGGGACAGTGTACCCAGATCCTGTCTGTTATTGGGGACAGTGTACCCTGATCCTGTCTGTTATTGGGACAGTGTACCCAGATCCTGTCTGTTATTGGGGACAGTGTACCCAGATCCTGTCTGTTATTGGGGACAGTGTACCCTGATCCTGTCTGTTATTGGGGACAGTGTACCCAGATCCTGTCTGTTATTGGGGACAGTGTACCCAGATCCTGTCTGTTATTGGGGACAGTGTACCCTGATCCTGTCTGTTATTGGGGACAGTGTACCCAGATCCTGTCTGTTATTGGGGACAGTGTACCCAGATCCTGTCTGTTATTGGGGACAGTGTACCAGATCCTGTCTGTTATTGGGGACAGTGTACCCAGATCCTGTCTGTTATTGGGGACAGTGTACCCTGATCCTGTCTGTTATTGGGGACAGTGTACCCAGATCCTGTCTGTTATTGGGGACAGTGTACCAGATCCTGTCTGTTATTGGGGACAGTGTACCCTGATCCTGTCTGTTATTGGGACAGTGTACCCTGATCCTGTCTGTTATGGGGACAGTGTACCCAGATCCTGTCTGTTATTGGGGACAGTGTACCCTGATCCTGTCTGTTATTGGGGACAGTGTACCCTGATCCTGTCTGTTATTGGGGACAGTGTACCCAGATCCTGTCTGTTATTGGGGACAGTGTACCCAGATCCTGTCTGTTATTGGGGACAGTGTACCCTGATCCTGTCTGTTATTGGGACAGTGTACCCAGATCCTGTCTGTTATTGGGGACAGTGTACCCTGATCCTGTCTGTTATTGGGGACAGTGTACCCAGATCCTGTCTGTTATTGGGACAGTGTACCCAGATCCTGTCTGTTATTGGGGACAGTGTACCCAGATCCTGTCTGTTATTGGGGACAGTGTACCAGATCCTGTCTGTTATTGGGGACAGTGTACCATGATCCGGTCTGTTATTGGGGACAGTGTCCCAGATCCTGTCTGTTATTGGGGCAGTGTACCCAGATCCTGTCTGTTATTGGGGACAGTGTACCCAGATCCTGTCTGTTATTGGGGACAGTGTACCAGATCCTGTCTGTTATTGGGGACAGTGTACCCAGATCCTGTCTGTTATTGGGACAGTGTACCATGATCCTGTCTGTTATTGGGGACAGTGTACCCAGATCCTGTCTGTTATTGGGGACAGTGTACCCAGATCCTGTCTGTTATTGGGGACAGTGTACCCTGATCCTGTCTGTTATTGGGGACAGTGTACCCAGATCCTGTCTGTTACTGGGGACAGAGTACCCAGATCCTGTCTGTTATTGGGGACAGTGTACCCAGATCCTGTCTGTTATTGGGGACAGTGTACCCTGATCCTGTCTGTTATTGGGGACAGTGTACCCTGATCCTGTCTGTTATTGGGGACAGTGTACCCAGATCCTGTCTGTTATTGGGGACAGTGTACCCAGATCCTGTCTGTTATTGGGGACAGTGTACCCAGATCCTGTCTGTTATTGGGGACAGTGTACCCAGATCCTGTCTGTTATTGGGGACAGTGTACCATGATCCTGTCTGTTATTGGGGACAGTGTACCAGATCCTGTCTGTTATTGGGGACAGTGTACCCTGATCCTGTCTGTTATTGGGACAGTGTACCCAGATCCTGTCTGTTATTGGGGACAGTGTACCCAGATCCTGTCTGTTATTGGGGACAGTGTACCCAGATCCTGTCTGTTATTGGGGACAGAGCACCCAGATACTGTCTGTTATTGGGGACAGAGTACCATGATCCTGTCTGTTACTGGGGACAGTGTACCCAGATCCTGTCTGTTATTGGGGACAGTGTACCCTGATCCTGTCTGTTATTGGGGACAGTGTACCCAGATCCTGTCTGTTATTGGGGACAGTGTACCCAGATCCTGTCTGTTATTGGGACAGTGTACCCAGATCCTGTCTGTTATTGGGGACAGTGTACCCTGATCCTGTCTGTTATTGGGGACAGTGTACCCAGATCCTGTCTGTTATTGGGGACAGTGTACCCAGATCCTGTCTGTTATTGGGGACAGTGTACCCAGATCCTGTCTGTTATTGGGGACAGTGTACCCTGATCCTGTCTGTTATTGGGACAGTGTACCCAGATCCTGTCTGTTATTGGGGACAGTGTACCCTGATCCTGTCTGTTATTGGGGACAGTGTACCCAGATCCTGTCTGTTATTGGGGACAGTGTACCCAGATCCTGTCTGTTATTGGGACAGTGTACCCAGATCCTGTCTGTTATTGGGGACAGTGTACCCAGATCCTGTCTGTTATTGGGGACAGTGTACCAGATCCTGTCTGTTATTGGGACAGTGTACCCAGATCCTGTCTGTTATTGGGACAGTGTACCCTGATCCTGTCTGTTATTGGGACAGTGTACCCTGATCCTGTCTATTATTGGGGACAGTGTACCAGATCCTGTCTGTTATTGGGGACAGTGTACCCAGATCCTGTCTGTTATTGGGACAGTGTACCCTGATCCTGTCTGTTATTGGGGACAGTGTACCCAGATCCTGTCTGTTATTGGGGACAGTGTACCAGATCCTGTCTGTTATTGGGGACAGTGTACCCAGATCCTGTCTGTTATTGGGGACAGTGTACCCAGATCCTGTCTGTTATTGGGGACAGTGTACCCTGATCCTGTCTGTTATTGGGGACAGTGTACCAGATCCTGTCTGTTATTGGGACAGTGTACCCAGATCCTGTCTGTTATTGGGGACAGTGTACCCAGATCCTGTCTGTTATTGGGGACAGTGTACCCAGATCCTGTCTGTTATTGGGGACAGTGTACCCAGATCCTGTCTGTTATTGGGGACAGTGTACCAGATCCTGTCTGTTATTGGGGACAGTGTGCCCAGAACCTGTCTGTTATTGGGGACAGTGTACCCAGATCCTGTCTGTTATTGGGGACAGTGTACCCAGATCCTGTCTGTTATTGGGACAGTGTACCCTGATCCTGTCTGTTATTGGGGACAGTGTACCCAGATCCTGTCTGTTATTGGGGACAGTGTACCCTGATCCTGTCTGTTATTGGGGACAGTGTACCCAGATCCTGTCTGTTATTGGGGACAGTGTACCCAGATCCTGTCTGTTATTGGGGACAGTGTACCAGATCCTGTCTGTTATTGGGGACAGTGTACCCTGATCCTGTCTGTTATTGGGGACAGTGTACCCAGATCCTGTCTGTTATGGGGACAGTGTACCCAGATCCTGTCTGTTATTGGGGACAGTGTACCCAGATCCTGTCTGTTATTGGGGACAGTGTACCAGATCCTGTCTGTTATTGGGGACAGTGTACCCTGATCCTGTCTGTTATTGGGGACAGTGTACCCAGATCCTGTCTGTTATTGGGGACAGTGTACCCTGATCCTGTCTGTTATTGGGGACAGTGTACCCAGATCCTGTCTGTTATTGGGGACAGTGTACCCAGATCCTGTCTGTTATTGGGGACAGTGTACCCAGATCCTGTCTGTTATTGGGGACAGTGTACCCTGATCCTGTCTGTTATTGGGACAGTGTACCCAGATCCTGTCTGTTATTGGGGACAGTGTACCCAGATCCTGTCTGTTATTGGGGACAGTGTACCCTGATCCTGTCTGTTATTGGGGACAGTGTACCCAGATCCTGTCTGTTATTGGGGACAGTGTACCATGATCCTGTCTGTTATTGGGGTCAGAATACCCTGATCCCGTCTGTTATTGGGGACAGTGTACCCAGATCCTGTCTGTTATTGGGGACAGTGTACCCTGATCCTGTCTGTTATTGGGGACAGTGTACCCAGATCCTGTCTGTTATTGGGACAGTGTACCCTGATCCTGTCTGTTATTGGGGACAGTGTACCCGATCCTGTCTGTTATTGGGGACAGTGTACCCAGATCCTGTCTGTTATTGGGACAGTGTACCCAGATCCTGTCTGTTATTGGGGACAGTGTACCCAGATCCTGCTGTTATTGGGGACAGTGTACCCAGATCCTGTCTGTTATTGGGGACAGTGTACCCTGATCCTGTCTGTTATTGGGTACAGTGTCCCCAGATCCTGTCTGTTATGGGGACAGTGTACCCAGATCCTGTCTGTTATTGGGGACAGTGTACCCAGATCCTGTCTGTTATTGGGGACAGTGTACCATGATCCGGTCTGTTATTGGGGACAGTGTACCCAGATCCTGTCTGTTATTGGGGACAGTGTACCCAGATACTGTCTGTTATTGGGACAGTGTACCCTGATCCTGTCTGTTATTGGGGACAGTGTACCCTGATCCTGTCTGTTATTGGGGACAGTGTACCCAGATCCTGTCTGTTATTGGGACAGTGTACCCAGATCCTGTCTGTTATTGGGGACAGTGTACCCAGATCCTGTCTGTTATTGGGGACAGTGTACCATGATCCTGTCTGTTATTGGGGACAGTGTCCCAGATCCTGTCTGTTATGGGGACAGTGTACCCAGATCCTGTCTGTTATTGGGGACAGTGTACCCTGATCCTGTCTGTTATTGGGACAGTGTACCCTGATCCTGTCTGTTATTGGGGACAGTGTACCCAGATCCTGTCTGTTATTGGGGACAGTGTACCCAGATCCTGTCTGTTATTGGGGACAGTGTACCCTGATCCTGTCTGTTATTGGGGACAGTGTACCCAGATCCTGTCTGTTATTGGGGACAGTGTACCAGATCCTGTCTGTTATTGGGGACAGTGTACCCAGATCCTGTCTGTTATTGGGGACAGTGTACCAGATCCTGTCTGTTATTGGGGACAGTGTACCATGATCCTGTCTGTTATTGGGGACAGTGTACCCAGATCCTGTCTGTTATTGGGGACAGTGTACCCTGATCCTGTCTGTTATTGGGGACAGTGTACCCAGATCCTGTCTGTTATTGGGGACAGTGTACCCAGATCCTGTCTGTTATTGGGGACAGTGTACCCAGATCCTGTCTGTTATTGGGGACAGTGTACCCAGATCCTGTCTGTTATTGGGGACAGTGTACCAGATCCTGTCTGTTATTGGGGACAGTGTACCCAGATCCTGTCTGTTATTGGGGACAGTGTACCCAGATCCTGTCTGTTATTGGAGACAGTGTGCCCTGATCCTGTCTGTTATTGGGACAGTGTACCCTGATCCTGTCTGTTATTGGGGACAGTGTACCCAGATCCTGTCTGTTATTGGGACAGTGTACCCAGATCCTGTCTGTTATTGGGGACAGTGTACCCAGATCCTGTCTGTTATTGGGACAGTGTACCCTGATCCTGTCTGTTATTGGGGACAGTGTACCCAGATCCTGTCTGTTATTGGGGACAGTGTACCCAGATCCTGTCTGTTATTGGGGACAGTGTACCCTGATCCTGTCTGTTATTGGGGACAGTGTACCCTGATCCTGTCTGTTATTGGGGACAGTGTACCCAGATCCTGTCTGTTATTGGGGACAGTGTACCAGATCCTGTCTGTTATTGGGGACAGTGTACCCAGATCCTGTCTGTTATTGGGGACAGTGTACCCAGATCCTGTCTGTTATTGGGGACAGTGTACCCAGATCCTGTCTGTTATTGGGGACAGTGTACCCAGATCCTGTCTGTTATTGGGGACAGTGTACCAGATCCTGTCTGTTATTGGGGACAGTGTACCCAGATCCTGTCTGTTATTGGGGACAGTGTACCCAGATCCTGTCTGTTATTGGGGACAGTGTACCCAGATCCTGTCTGTTATTGGGGACAGTGTACCATGATCCTGTCTGTTATTGGGGACAGTGTACCCAGATCCTGTCTGTTATGGGGACAGTGTACCCAGATCCTGCCTGTTAATGGGGACAGTGTACCCAGATCCTGTCTGTTATTGGGGACAGTGTACCCAGATACTGTCTGTTACTGGGGACAGTGTACCATGATCCTGTCTGTTATTGGGGACAGTGTACCATGATCCTGTCTGTTATTGGGGACAGTGTCCCAGATCCTGTCTGTTATTGGGGACAGTGTACCCAGATCCTGTCTGTTATTGGGGACAGTGTACCCAGATCCTGTCTGTTATTGGGGACAGTGTACCATGATCCGGTCTGTTATTGGGGACAGTGTACCCAGATCCTGTCTGTTATTGGGGACAGTGTACCCAGATCCTGTCTGTTATTGGGGACAGTGTACCAGATCCTGTCTGTTATTGGGGACAGTGTACCCAGATCCTGTCTGTTATTGGGGACAGTGTACCCAGATCCTGTCTGTTATTGGGGACAGTGTACCCAGATCCTGTCTGTTATTGGGGACAGTGTACCATGATCCTGTCTGTTATTGGGGACAGTGTACCCTGATCCTGTCTGTTATTGGGGACAGTGTACCCAGATCCTGTCTGTTATTGGGGACAGTGTACCCTGATCCTGTCTGTTATTGGGGACAGTGTACCATGATCCTGTCTGTTATTGGGGACAGTGTACCCTGATCCTGTCTGTTATTGGGGACAGTGTACCCAGATCCTGTCTGTTATTGGGGACAGTGTACCCTGATCCTGTCTGTTATTGGGGACAGTGTACCCAGATCCTGTCTGTTATTGGGGACAGTGTACCCTGATCCTGTCTGTTATTGGGGACAGTGTACCCAGATCCTGTCTGTTATTGGGGACAGTGTACCCAGATCCTGTCTGTTATTGGGGACAGTGTACCCAGATCCTGTCTGTTATTGGGGACAGTGTACCCTGATCCTGTCTGTTATTGGGGACAGTGTACCCTGATCCTGTCTGTTATTGGGGACAGTGTACCCAGATCCTGTCTGTTATTGGGGACAGTGTACCCAGATCCTGTCTGTTATTGGGGACAGTGTACCCTGATCCTGTCTGTTATTGGGGACAGTGTACCCAGATCCTGTCTGTTATTGGGACAGTGTACCCAGATCCTGGCTGTTATTGGGGACAGTGTACCTGATCCTGTCTGTTATTGGGGACAGTGTACCCAGATCCTGTCTGTTATTGGGGACAGTGTACCAGATCCTGTCTGTTATTGGGGACAGTGTACCCAGATCCTGTCTGTTATTGGGGACAGTGTACCAGATCCTGTCTGTTATTGGGGACAGTGTACCTGATCCTGTCTGTTATTGGGACAGTGTACCTGATCCTGTCTGTTATTGGGGACAGTGTACCAGATCCTGTCTGTTATTGGGGACAGTGTACCCAGATCCTGTCTGTTATTGGGGACAGTGTACCCAGATCCTGTCTGTTATTGGGGACAGTGTACCCAGATCCTGTCTGTTATTGGGGACAGTGTACCCAGATCCTGTCTGTTATTGGGGACAGTGTACCCAGATCCTGTCTGTTATTGGGGACAGTGTACCATGATCCTGTCTGTTATTGGGGACAGTGTACCCAGATCCTGTCTGTTATTGGGACAGTGTACCCAGATCCTGTCTGTTATTGGGGACAGTGTACCCAGATCCTGTCTGTTATTGGAGACAGTGTGCCCTGATCCTGTCTGTTATTGGGGACAGTGCACCCTGATCCTGTCTGTTATTGGGGACAGTGTACCCTGATCCTGTCTGTTATTGGGACAGTGTACCCAGATCCTGTCTGTTATGGGGACAGTGTACCCAGATCCTGTCTGTTATTGGGGACAGTGTACCCTGATCCTGTCTGTTATTGGGACAGTGTACCCAGATCCTGTCTGTTATTGGGGACAGTGTACCCAGATCCTGTCTGTTATTGGGGACAGTGTACCCTGATCCTGTCTGTTATTGGGGACAGTGTACCCTGATCCTGTCTGTTATTGGGGACAGTGTACCCAGATCCTGTCTGTTATTGGTGACAGTGTACCCTGATCCTGTCTGTTATTGGGGACAGTGTACCCAGATCCTGTCTGTTATTGGGGACAGTGTACCCAGATCCTGTCTGTTATTGGGGACAGTGTACCCAGATCCTGTCTGTTATTGGCGACAGTGTACCATGATCCTGTCTGTTATTGGGGACAGTGTACCCAGATCCTGTCTGTTATTGGGGACAGTGTACCCAGATCCTGTCTGTTATTGGCGACAGTGTACCATGATCCTGTCTGTTATTGGGGACAGTGTACCCAGATCCTGTCTGTTATGGGGACAGTGTACCCAGATCCTGCTGTTATTGGGGACAGTGTACCCAGATCCTGTCTGTTATTGGGGACAGTGTACCCAGATCCTGTCTGTTATTGGGGACAGTGTACCATGATCCTGTCTGTTATTGGGGACAGTGTACCATGATCCTGTCTGTTATTGGGGACAGTGTACCCAGATCCTGTCTGTTATTGGGGACAGTGTACCCAGATCCTGTCTGTTATTGGGGACAGTGTACCCAGATCCTGTCTGTTATTGGGGACAGTGTACCATGATCCTGTCTGTTATTGGGGACAGTGTACCCAGATCCTGTCTGTTATTGGGGACAGTGTACCCAGATCCTGTCTGTTATTGGGGACAGTGTACCCAGATCCTGTCTGTTATTGGGGACAGTGTACCCAGATCCTGTCTGTTATTGGGGACAGTGTACCCAGATCCTGTCTGTTATTGGGACAGTGTACCCAGATCCTGTCTGTTATTGGGGACAGTGTACCATGATCCTGTCTGTTATTGGGGACAGTGTACCCTGATCCTGTCTGTTATTGGGGACAGTGTACCCAGATCCTGTCTGTTATTGGGGACAGTGTACCCTGATCCTGTCTGTTATTGGGGACAGTGTACCCAGATCCTGTCTGTTATTGGGGACAGTGTACCCAGATCCTGTCTGTTATTGGGACAGTGTACCATGATCCTGTCTGTTATTGGGGACAGTGTACCCTGATCCTGTCTGTTATTGGGGACAGTGTACCAGATCCTGTCTGTTATTGGGGACAGTGTACCCTGATCCTGTCTGTTATTGGGGACAGTGTACCCAGATCCTGTCTGTTATTGGGGACAGTGTACCCAGATCCTGTCTGTTATTGGGGACAGTGTACCCTGATCCTGTCTGTTATTGGGGACAGTGTACCCTGATCCTGTCTGTTATTGGGGACAGTGTACCCAGATCCTGTCTGTTATTGGGGACAGTGTACCCAGATCCTGTCTGTTATTGGGGACAGTGTACCCTGATCCTGTCTGTTATTGGGACAGTGTACCCAGATCCTGTCTGTTATTGGGACAGTGTACCCAGATCCTGTCTGTTATTGGGGACAGTGTACCCTGATCCTGTCTGTTATTGGGGACAGTGTACCCAGATCCTGTCTGTTATTGGGGACAGTGTACCCAGATCCTGTCTGTTATTGGGGACAGTGTACCCTGATCCTGTCTGTTATTGGGGACAGTGTACCCTGATCCTGTCTGTTATTGGGGACAGTGTACCCAGATCCTGTCTGTTATTGGTGACAGTGCAGCCTGATCCTGTCTGTTATTGGGGACAGTGTACCCAGATCCTGTCTGTTATTGGGGACAGTGTACCCAGATCCTGTCTGTTATTGGGGACAGTGTACCCAGATCCTGTCTGTTATTGGGGACAGTGTTCCCAGATCCTGTCTGTTATTGGGGACAGTGTACCAGATCCTGTCTGTTATTGGGGACAGTGTACCCAGATCCTGTCTGTTATTGGGGACAGTGTACCCAGATCCTGTCTGTTATTGGGGACAGTGTACCCAGATCCTGTCTGTTATTGGGGACAGTGTACCATGATCCTGTCTGTTATTGGGGACAGTGTACCCAGATCCTGTCTGTTATGGGGACAGTGTACCCAGATCCTGTCTGTTATTGGGGACAGTGTACCCAGATCCTGTCTGTTATTGGGGACAGTGTACCCAGATCCTGTCTGTTATTGGGACAGTGTACCCAGATCCTGTCTGTTATTGGGGACAGTGTACCCAGATCCGGTCTGTTATTGGGGACAGTGTACCCAGATCCTGTCTGTTATTGGGGACAGTGTACCCTGATCCTGTCTGTTATTGGGGACAGTGTACCCAGATCCTGTCTGTTATTGGGGACAGTGTACCATGATCCTGTCTGTTATTGGGGACAGTGTACCCAGATCCTGTCTGTTATTGGGGACAGTGTACCCAGATCCTGTCTGTTATTGGGGACAGTGTACCCAGATCCTGTCTGTTATTGGGGACAGTGTACCCAGATCCTGTCTGTTATTGGGGACAGTGTACCCAGATCCTGTCTGTTATTGGGGACAGTGTACCCAGATCCTGTCTGTTATTGGGGACAGTGTACCCTGATCCTGTCTGTTATTGGGGACAGTGTACCCTGATCCTGTCTGTTATTGGGGACAGTGTACCCAGATCCTGTCTGTTATTGGGGACAGTGTACCCTGATCCTGTCTGTTATTGGGGACAGTGTACCCAGATCCTGTCTGTTATTGGGGACAGTGTACCAGATCCTGTCTGTTATTGGGGACAGTGTACCCAGATCCTGTCTGTTATTGGGGACAGTGTACCCAGATCCTGTCTGTTATTGGGGACAGTGTACCCAGATCCTGTCGGTTATTGGGGACAGTGTACCCTGATCCTGTCTGTTATTGGGACAGTGTACCCAGATCCTGTCTGTTATTGGGGACAGTGTACCCAGATCCTGTCTGTTATTGGGACAGTGTACCCTGATCCTGTCTGTTATTGGGGACAGTGTACCCTGATCCGGTCTGTTATTGGGGACAGTGTACCCAGATCCTGTCTGTTATTGGGGACAGTGTTCCCAGACCCTGTCTGTTATAGGGGACAGTGTACCCAGATCCTGTCTGTTATTGGGGACAGAGTACACTGATCCTGTCTGTTATTGGGGACAGTGTACCCTGATCCTGTCTGTTATTGGGTACAGTGTCCCCAGATCCTGTCTGTTATTGGGGACAGTGTACCCAGATCCTGTCTGTTATTGGGGACAGTGTACCCAGATCCTGTCTGTTATTGGGACAGTGTACCCAGATCCTGTCTGTTATTGGGGACAGTGTACCCTGATCCTGTCTGTTATTGGGGACAGTGTACCCAGATCCTGTCTGTTATTGGGGACAGTGTACCCAGATCCTGTCTGTTATTGGGGACAGTGTACCCTGATCCTGTCTGTTATTGGGGACAGTGTACCCTGATCCTGTCTGTTATTGGGGACAGTGTACCCAGATCCTGTCTGTTATTGGGGACAGTGTACCCAGATCCTGTCTGTTATTGGGGACAGTGTACCCTGATCCTGTCTGTTATTGGGGACAGTGTACCCAGATCCTGTCTGTTATTGGGGACAGTGTACCCAGATCCTGGCTGTTATTGGGGACAGTGTACCCTGATCCTGTCTGTTATTGGGACAGTGTACCCAGATCCTGTCTGTTATTGGGGACAGTGTACCAGATCCTGTCTGTTATTGGGGACAGTGTACCCTGATCCTGTCTGTTATTGGGGACAGTGTACCCAGATCCTGTCTGTTATTGGGGACAGTGTACCCTGATCCTGTCTGTTATTGGGGACAGTGTACCTGATCCTGTCTGTTATTGGGGACAGTGTACCCAGATCCTGTCTGTTATTGGGGACAGTGTACCCAGATCCTGTCTGTTATTGGGGACAGTGTACCCAGATCCTGTCTGTTATTGGGGACAGTGTACCCAGATCCTGTCTGTTATTGGGGACAGTGTACCCAGATCCTGTCTGTTATTGGGGACAGTGTACCCAGATCCTGTCTGTTATTGGGGACAGTGTACCATGATCCTGTCTGTTATTGGGGACAGTGTACCCAGATCCTGTCTGTTATTGGGGACAGTGTACCCAGATCCTGTCTGTTATTGGGGACAGTGTACCCAGATCCTGTCTGTTATAGGAGACAGTGTGCCCTGATCCTGTCTGTTATTGGGGACAGTGCACCCTGATCCTGTCTGTTATTGGGGACAGTGTACCCTGATCCTCTCTGTTATTGGGAACAGTGTACCCAGATTCTGTTTGTTACTGGGGACAGTGTACCCAGATCCTGTCTGTTATTGGGGACAGTGTACCCTGATCCTCTCTGTTATTGGGAACAGTGTACCCAGATCCTGTCTGTTATTGGGGACAGTGTACCCAGATCCTGTCTGTTATTGGGGACAGTGTACCCTGATCCTGTCTGTTATTGGGGACAGTGTACCCTGATCCTGTCTGTTATTGGGGACAGTGTACCCAGATCCTGTCTGTTATTGGGGACAGTGCACCCTGATCCTGTCTGTTATTGGGGACAGTGTACCCAGATTCTGTCTGTTATTGGCGACAGTGTACCCAGATCCTGTCTGTTATTGGGGACAGTGTTCCCAGATCCTGTCTGTTATTGGCGACAGTGTACCATGATCCTGTCTGTTATTGGGACAGTGTACCCAGATCCTGTCTGTTATTGGGGACAGTGTACCCAGATCCTGTCTGTTATTGGCGACAGTGTACCATGATCCTGTCTGTTATTGGGGACAGTGTACCCAGATCCTGTCTGTTATTGGGGACAGTGTACCCAGATCCTGTCTGTTATTGGGGACAGTGTACCCAGATCCTGTCTGTTATTGGGGACAGTGTACCCAGATCCTGTCTGTTATTGGGGACAGTGTACCATGATCCTGTCTGTTATTGGGGACAGTGTACCATGATCCTGTCTGTTATTGGGGACAGTGTACCCAGATCCTGTCTGTTATTGGGGACAGTGTACCCAGATCCTGTCTGTTATTGGGGACAGTGTACCCAGATCCTGTCTGTTATTGGGGACAGTGTACCATGATCCTGTCTGTTATTGGGGACAGTGTACCCAGATCCTGTCTGTTATTGGGGACAGTGTACCCAGATCCTGTCTGTTATTGGGACAGTGTACCCAGATCCTGTCTGTTATTGGGGACAGTGTACCCAGATCCTGTCTGTTATTGGGGACAGTGTACCCAGATCCTGTCTGTTATTGGGGACAGTGTACCCAGATCCTGTCTGTTATTGGGGACAGTGTACCATGATCCTGTCTGTTATTGGGGACAGTGTACCCTGATCCTGTCTGTTATTGGGGACAGTGTACCCAGATCCTGTCTGTTATTGGGGACAGTGTACCCTGATCCTGTCTGTTATTGGGGACAGTGTACCCAGATCCTGTCTGTTATTGGGGACAGTGTACCCAGATCCTGTCTGTTATTGGGGACAGTGTACCATGATCCTGTCTGTTATTGGGGACAGTGTACCCTGATCCTGTCTGTTATTGGGGACAGTGTACCCAGATCCTGTCTGTTATTGGGGACAGTGTACCCTGATCCTGTCTGTTATTGGGACAGTGTACCCAGATCCTGTCTGTTATTGGGGACAGTGTACCCAGATCCTGTCTGTTATTGGGACAGTGTACCCAGATCCTGTCTGTTATTGGGGACAGTGTACCCTGATCCTGTCTGTTATTGGGACAGTGTACCCTGATCCTGTCTGTTATTGGGGACAGTGTACCCAGATCCTGTCTGTTATTGGGGACAGTGTACCCAGATCCTGGCTGTTATTGGGGACAGTGTACCCTGATCCTGTCTGTTATTGGGGACAGTGTACCCAGATCCTGTCTGTTATTGGGGACAGTGTACCCTGATCCTGTCTGTTATTGGGGACAGTGTACCCAGATCCTGTCTGTTATTGGGGACAGTGTACCATGATCCTGTCTGTTATTGGGGTCAGAATACCCTGATCCCGTCTGTTATTGGGGACAGTGTACCCAGATCCTGTCTGTTATTGGGGACAGTGTACCCTGATCCTGTCTGTTATTGGGGACAGTGTACCTGATCCTGTCTGTTATTGGGGACAGTGTACCCAGATCCTGTCTGTTATTGGGGACAGTGTACCCAGATCCTGTCTGTTATTGGGGACAGTGTACCCAGGTCCTGTCTGTTATTGGGGACAGTGTACCCTGATCCTGTCTGTTATTGGGGACAGTGTACCCAGATCCTGTCTGTTATTGGGGACAGTGTACCCAGATCCTGTCTGTTATTGGGGACAGTGTACCCAGATCCTGTCTGTTATTGGGGACAGTGTACCCTGATCCTGTCTGTTATTGGGGACAGTGTACCCTGATCCTGTCTGTTATTGGGGACAGTGTACCCAGACCGTGTCTGTTATTGGGGACAGTGTACCCAGATCCTGTCTGTTATTGGGGACAGTGTACCCAGATCCTGTCTGTTATTGGGGACAGTGTACCCAGATCCTGGCTGTTATTGGGGACAGTGTACCCTGATCCTGTCTGTTATTGGGGACAGTGTACCCAGATCCTGTCTGTTATTGGGGACAGTGTACCCAGATCCTGTCTGTTATTGGGGACAGTGTACCCTGATCCCGTCTGTTATTGGGGACAGTGTACCCAGATCCTGTCTGTTATTGGGGACAGTGTACCCTGATCCTGTCTGTTATTGGGGACAGTGTACCTGATCCTGTCTGTTATTGGGACAGTGTACCCAGATCCTGTCTGTTATTGGGGACAGTGTACCCAGATCCTGTCTGTTATTGGGGACAGTGTACCCAGATCCTGTCTGTTATTGGGGACAGTGTACCCAGATCCTGTCTGTTATTGGGGACAGTGTACCCAGATCCTGTCTGTTATTGGGACAGTGTACCCAGATCCTGTCTGTTATTGGGGACAGTGTACCCAGATCCTGTCTGTTATTGGGGACAGTGTACCATGATCCTGTCTGTTATTGGGGACAGTGTACCCAGATCCTGTCTGTTATTGGGGACAGTGTACCCAGATCCTGTCTGTTATTGGGGACAGTGTACCCAGATCCTGTCTGTTATTGGGGACAGTGTACCTGATCCTGTCTGTTATTGGGGACAGTGCACCCTGATCCTGTCTGTTATTGGGGACAGTGTACCCTGATCCTCTCTGTTATTGGGGACAGTGTACCCAGATCCTGTCTGTTATTGGGGACAGTGTACCCAGATCCTGTCTGTTATTGGGGACAGTGTACCCTGATCCTGTCTGTTATTGGGGACAGTGTACCCAGATCCTGTCTGTTATTGGGGACAGTGTACCCAGATCCTGTCTGTTATTGGGGACAGTGTACCCTGATCCTGTCTGTTATTGGGGACAGTGTACCCTGATCCTGTCTGTTATTGGGGACAGTGTACCCAGATCCTGTCTGTTATTGGGGACAGTGTACCTGATCCTGTCTGTTATTGGGGACAGTGTACCCAGATCCTGTCTGTTATTGGGGACAGTGTACCCAGATCCTGTCTGTTATTGGGGACAGTGTACCCAGATCCTGTCTGTTATTGGGGACAGTGTACCATGATCCTGTCTGTTATTGGGGACAGTGTACCCAGATCCTGTCTGTTATTGGGGACAGTGTACCCAGATCCTGTCTGTTATTGGGGACAGTGTCCCAGATCCTGTCTGTTATTGGGGACAGTGTACCCAGATCCTGTCTGTTATTGGGGACAGTGTACCATGATCCTGTCTGTTATTGGGGACAGTGTACCATGATCCTGTCTGTTATTGGGGACAGTGTACCCAGATCCTGTCTGTTATTGGGGACAGTGTACCCAGATCCTGTCTGTTATTGGGGACAGTGTACCCAGATCCTGTCTGTTATTGGGGACAGTGTACCAGATCCTGTCTGTTATTGGGGACAGTGTACCCAGATCCTGTCTGTTATTGGGGACAGTGTACCCAGATCCTGTCTGTTATTGGGGACAGTGTACCCAGATCCTGTCTGTTATTGGGGACAGTGTACCCAGATCCTGTCTGTTATTGGGGACAGTGTACCCAGATCCTGTCTGTTATTGGGGACAGTGTACCCAGATCCTGTCTGTTATTGGGGACAGTGTACCAGATCCTGTCTGTTATTGGGGACAGTGTACCCTGATCCTGTCTGTTATTGGGGACAGTGTACCCAGATCCTGTCTGTTATTGGGGACAGTGTACCCTGATCCTGTCTGTTATTGGGGACAGTGTACCCAGATCCTGTCTGTTATTGGGGACAGTGTACCCAGATCCTGTCTGTTATTGGGGACAGTGTACCAGATCCTGTCTGTTATTGGGGACAGTGTACCCAGATCCTGTCTGTTATTGGGGACAGTGTACCCAGATCCTGTCTGTTATTGGGGACAGTGTACCCTGATCCTGTCTGTTATTGGGGACAGTGTACCCAGATCCTGTCTGTTATTGGGGACAGTGTACCCAGATCCTGTCTGTTATTGGGGACAGTGTACCCTGATCCTGTCTGTTATTGGGGACAGTGTACCCTGATCCTGTCTGTTATTGGGGACAGTGTACCCAGATCCTGTCTGTTATTGGGGACAGTGTACCCAGATCCTGTCTGTTATTGGGGACAGTGTACCCTGATCCTGTCTGTTATTGGGGACAGTGTACCCTGATCCTGTCTGTTATTGGGGACAGTGTACCCAGATCCTGTCTGTTATTGGGGACAGTGTACCCAGATCCTGGCTGTTATTGGGGACAGTGTACCCTGATCCTGTCTGTTATTGGGGACAGTGTACCCAGATCCTGTCTGTTATTGGGGACAGTGTACCCAGATCCTGTCTGTTATTGGGGACAGTGTACCCTGATCCTGTCTGTTATTGGGGACAGTGTACCCAGATCCTGTCTGTTATTGGGGACAGTGTACCATGATCCTGTCTGTTATTGGGGACAGTGTACCCTGATCCTGTCTGTTATTGGGGACAGTGTACCCAGATCCTGTCTGTTATTGGGGACAGTGTACCCTGATCCTGTCTGTTATTGGGGACAGTGTACCAGATCCTGTCTGTTATTGGGGACAGTGTACCCAGATCCTGTCTGTTATTGTGGACAGTGTACCCAGATCCTGTCTGTTATTGGGGACAGTGTACCATGATCCTGTCTGTTATTGGGGACAGTGTACCCTGATCCTGTCTGTTATTGGGGACAGTGTACCCAGATCCTGTCTGTTATTGGGGACAGTGTACCCTGATCCTGTCTGTTATTGGGGACAGTGTACCCAGGTCCTGTCTGTTATTGGGGACAGTGTACCCAGATCCTGTCTGTTATTGGGGACAGTGTACCCAGATCCTGTCTGTTATTGGGGACAGTGTACCCAGATCCTGTCTGTTATTGGGGACAGTGTACCCAGATCCTGTCTGTTATTGGGGACAGTGTACCCTGATCCTGTCTGTTATTGGGGACAGTGTACCCTGATCCTGTCTGTTATTGGGGAGAGTGTACCCATACCGTGTCTGTTATTGGGGACAGTGTACCCAGATCCTGTCTGTTATTGGGGACAGTGTACCCAGATCCTGTCTGTTATTGGGGACAGTGTACCCAGATCCTGGCTGTTATTGGGGACAGTGTACCCTGATCCTGTCTGTTATTGGGGACAGTGTACCCAGATCCTGTCTGTTATTGGGGACAGTGTACCAGATCCTGTCTGTTATTGGGGACAGTGTACCCTGATCCTGTCTGTTATTGGGGACAGTGTACCCAGATCCTGTCTGTTATTGGGGACAGTGTACCCTGATCCTGTCTGTTATTGGGGACAGTGTACCTGATCCTGTCTGTTATTGGGGACAGTGTACCCAGATCCTGTCTGTTATTGGGGACAGTGTACCCAGATCCTGTCTGTTATTGGGGACAGTGTACCCAGATCCTGTCTGTTATTGGGGACAGTGTACCCAGATCCTGTCTGTTATTGGGACAGTGTACCCAGATCCTGTCTGTTATTGGGGACAGTGTACCCAGATCCTGTCTGTTATTGGGGACAGTGTACCCAGATCCTGTCTGTTATTGGGGACAGTGTACCATGATCCTGTCTGTTATTGGGGACAGTGTACCCAGATCCTGTCTGTTATTGGGGACAGTGTACCCAGATCCTGTCTGTTATTGGGGACAGTGTACCCAGATCCTGTCTGTTATAGGAGACAGTGTGCCCTGATCCTGTCTGTTATTGGGGACAGTGCACCCTGATCCTGTCTGTTATTGGGGACAGTGTACCCTGATCCTCTCTGTTATTGGGAACAGTGTACCCAGATTCTGTTTGTTACTGGGGACAGTGTACCCAGATCCTGTCTGTTATTGGGGACAGTGTACCCTGATCCTCTCTGTTATTGGGAACAGTGTACCCAGATCCTGTCTGTTATTGGGGACAGTGTACCCAGATCCTGTCTGTTATTGGGGACAGTGTACCCTGATCCTGTCTGTTATTGGGGTAAGTGTACCCTGATCCTGTCTGTTATTGGGGACAGTGTACCCAGATCCTGCCTGTTATTGGTGACAGTGCAGCCTGATCCTGTCTGTTATTGGGGACAGTGTACCCAGATCCTGTCTGTTATTGGGGACAGTGTACCCAGATCCTGTCTGTTATTGGGGACAGTGTACCCAGATCCTGTCTGTTATTGGGGACAGTGTACCCAGATCCTGTCTGTTATTGGGGACAGTGTACCCTGATCCTGTCTGTTATTGGGGACAGTGTACCCAGATCCTGTCTGTTATTGGGGACAGTGTACCCAGATCCTGTCTGTTATTGGGGACAGTGTACCCAGATCCTGTCTGTTATTGGGGACAGTGTACCATGATCCTGTCTGTTATTGGGACAGTGTACCCAGATCCTGTCTGTTATTGGGGACAGTGTACCCAGATCCTGTCTGTTATTGGGGACAGTGTACCCAGATCCTGTCTGTTATTGGGGACAGTGTACCCAGATCCTGTCTGTTATTGGGGACAGTGTACCCAGATCCTGTCTGTTATTGGGGACAGTGTACCATGATCCTGTCTGTTATTGGGGACAGTGTACCCAGATCCTGTCTGTTATGGGGACAGTGTACCCAGATCCTGCCTGTTAATGGGGACAGTGTGCCCAGATCCTGTCTGTTATTGGGGACAGTGTACCATGATCCGGTCTGTTATTGGGGACAGTGTACCCAGATCCTGTCTGTTATTGGGGACAGTGTACCCAGATCCTGTCTGTTATTGGGGACAGTGTACCCAGATCCTGTCTGTTATTGGGGACAGTGTACCCAGATCCTGTCTGTTATTGGGGACAGTGTACCCAGATCCTGTCTGTTATTGGGGACAGTGTACCCAGATCCTGTCTGTTATTGGGGACAGTGTACCCTGATCCTGTCTGTTATTGGGGACAGTGTACCATGATCCTGTCTGTTATTGGGGACAGTGTACCCAGATCCTGCTGTTATTGGGGACAGTGTACCCTGATCCTGTCTGTTATTGGGGACAGTGTACCCAGATCCTGTCTGTTATTGGGGACAGTGTACCCAGATCCTGTCTGTTATTGGGGACAGTGTACCATGATCCTGTCTGTTATTGGGGACAGTGTACCCTGATCCTGTCTGTTATTGGGGACAGTGTACCCAGATCCTGTCTGTTATTGGGGACAGTGTACCCTGATCCTGTCTGTTATTGGGGACAGTGTACCCAGATCCTGTCTGTTATTGGGGACAGTGTACCCAGATCCTGTCTGTTATTGGGGACAGTGTACCCTGATCCTGTCTGTTATTGGGGACAGTGTACCCTGATCCTGTCTGTTATTGGGGACAGTGTACCCAGATCCTGTCTGTTATTGGGGACAGTGTACCCTGATCCTGTCTGTTATTGGGGACAGTGTACCCTGATCCTGTCTGTTATTGGGGACAGTGTACCCAGATCCTGTCTGTTATTGGGGACAGTGTACCCAGATCCTGGCTGTTATTGGGGACAGTGTACCCTGATCCTGTCTGTTATTGGGGACAGTGTACCCAGATCCTGTCTGTTATTGGGGACAGTGTACCCAGATCCTGTCTGTTATTGGGGACAGTGTACCCTGATCCTGTCTGTTATTGGGGACAGTGTACCCAGATCCTGTCTGTTATTGGGGACAGTGTACCATGATCCTGTCTGTTATTGGGGTCAGAATACCCTGATCCCGTCTGTTATTGGGGACAGTGTACCCAGATCCTGTCTGTTATTGGGGACAGTGTACCCTGATCCTGTCTGTTATTGGGGACAGTGTACCAGATCCTGTCTGTTATTGGGGACAGTGTACCCAGATCCTGTCTGTTATTGGGGACAGTGTACCCAGATCCTGTCTGTTATTGGGGACAGTGTACCCAGATCCTGTCTGTTATTGGGGACAGTGTACCAGATCCTGTCTGTTATTGGGGACAGTGTACCCTGATCCTGTCTGTTATTGGGGACAGTGTACCCAGATCCTGTCTGTTATTGGGGACAGTGTACCCTGATCCTGTCTGTTATTGGGGACAGTGTACCCAGATCCTGTCTGTTATTGGGGACAGTGTACCCTGATCCTGTCTGTTATTGGGGACAGTGTACCCAGATCCTGTCTGTTATTGGGGACAGTGTACCCAGATCCTGTCTGTTATTGGGGACAGTGTACCCAGATACTGTCTGTTATTGGGGACAGTGTACCCTGATCCTGTCTGTTATTGGGGACAGTGTACCCTGATCCTGTCTGTTATTGGGGAGAGTGTACCCATACCCTGTCTGTTATTGGGGACAGTGTACCCAGATCCTGTCTGTTATTGGGGACAGTGTACCCAGATCCTGTCTGTTATTGGGGACAGTGTACCCAGATCCTGGCTGTTATTGGGGACAGTGTACCCTGATCCTGTCTGTTATTGGGGACAGTGTACCCAGATCCTGTCTGTTATTGGGGACAGTGTACCAGATCCTGTCTGTTATTGGGGTCAGAATACCCTGATCCCGTCTGTTATTGGGGACAGTGTACCCAGATCCTGTCTGTTATTGGGGACAGTGTACCCTGCTCCTGTCTGTTATTGGGGACAGTGTACCTGATCCTGTCTGTTATTGGGGACAGTGTACCCAGATCCTGTCTGTTATTGGGGACAGTGTACCCAGATCCTGTCTGTTATTGGGGACAGTGTACCCAGATCCTGTCTGTTATTGGGGACAGTGTACCCAGATCCTGTCTGTTATTGGGGACAGTGTACCCAGATCCTGTCTGTTATTGGGGACAGTGTACCCAGATCCTGTCTGTTATTGGGGACAGTGTACCCAGATCCTGTCTGTTATTGGGGACAGTGTACCCTGATCCTGTCTGTTATTGGGGACAGTGTACCCAGATCCTGTCTGTTATTGGGGACAGTGTACCCAGATCCTGTCTGTTATTGGGGACAGTGTACCCAGATCCTGTCTGTTATTGGGGACAGTGTACCCTGATCCTGTCTGTTATTGGGGACAGTGTACCCTGATCCTGTCTGTTATTGGGGACAGTGTACCCAGATCCTGTCTGTTATTGGGGACAGTGTACCCAGATCCTGTCTGTTATAGGAGACAGTGTGCCCTGATCCTGTCTGTTATTGGGGACAGTGTACCCAGATCCTGTCTGTTATTGGGGACAGTGTACCCTGATCCTCTCTGTTATTGGGAACAGTGTACCCAGATTCTGTTTGTTACTGGGGACAGTGTACCCAGATCCTGTCTGTTATTGGGGACAGTGTACCCTGATCCTCTCTGTTATTGGGAACAGTGTACCCAGATCCTGTCTGTTATTGGGGACAGTGTACCCAGATCCTGTCTGTTATTGGGGACAGTGTACCCTGATCCTGTCTGTTATTGGGGTAAGTGTACCCTGATCCTGTCTGTTATTGGGGACAGTGTACCCAGATCCTGCCTGTTATTGGTGACAGTGCAGCCTGATCCTGTCTGTTATTGGGGACAGTGTACCCAGATCCTGTCTGTTATTGGGGACAGTGTACCCAGATTCTGTCTGTTATTGGCGACAGTGTACCCAGATCCTGTCTGTTATTGGGGACAGTGTACCCAGATCCTGTCTGTTATTGGCGACAGTGTACCATGATCCTGTCTGTTATTGGGGACAGTGTACCCAGATCCTGTCTGTTATTGGGGACAGTGTACCCAGATCCTGTCTGTTATTGGGGACAGTGTACCCAGATCCTGTCTGTTATTGGGGACAGTGTACCATGATCCTGTCTGTTATTGGGGACAGTGTACCCAGATCCTGTCTGTTATTGGGGACAGTGTACCCAGATCCTGTCTGTTATTGGGGACAGTGTACCCAGATCCTGTCTGTTATTGGGGACAGTGTACCCAGATCCTGTCTGTTATTGGGGACAGTGTACCATGATCCTGTCTGTTATTGGGGACAGTGTACCAGATCCTGTCTGTTATTGGGGACAGTGTACCCAGATCCTGTCTGTTATTGGGGACAGTGTACCCAGATCCTGCCTGTTAATGGGGACAGTGTGCCCAGATCCTGTCTGTTATTGGGGACAGTGTACCATGATCCTGTCTGTTATTGGGGACAGTGTACCCAGATCCTGTCTGTTATTGGGGACAGTGTACCCAGATCCTGTCTGTTATTGGGGAAAGAGTACCCAGATCCTGTCTGTTATTGGGGACAGTGTACCCAGATCCTGTCTGTTATTGGGGACAGTGTACCCAGATCCTGTCTGTTATTGGGGACAGTGTACCCAGATCCTGTCTGTTATTGGGGACAGTGTACCATGATCCTGTCTGTTATTGGGGACAGTGTACCCTGATCCTGTCTGTTATTGGGGACAGTGTACCCAGATCCTGCTGTTATTGGGGACAGTGTACCCTGATCCTGTCTGTTATTGGGGACAGTGTACCCAGATCCTGTCTGTTATTGGGGACAGTGTACCCAGATCCTGTCTGTTATTGGGGACAGTGTACCCTGATCCTGTCTGTTATTGGGGACAGTGTACCCTGATCCTGTCTGTTATTGGGGACAGTGTACCCAGATCCTGTCTGTTATTGGGGACAGTGTACCCTGATCCTGTCTGTTATTGGGGACAGTGTACCCAGATCCTGTCTGTTATTGGGGACAGTGTACCCAGATCCTGTCTGTTATTGGGGACAGTGTACCCAGATCCTGTCTGTTATTGGGGACAGTGTACCCTGATCCTGTCTGTTATTGGGGACAGTGTACCCAGATCCTGTCTGTTATTGGGGACAGTGTACCCAGATCCTGTCTGTTATTGGGGACAGTGTACCCTGATCCTGTCTGTTATTGGGGACAGTGTACCCTGATCCTGTCTGTTATTGGGGACAGTGTACCCAGATCCTGTCTGTTATTGGGACAGTGTACCCAGATCCTGGCTGTTATTGGGGACAGTGTACCCTGATCCTGTCTGTTATTGGGGACAGTGTACCCAGATCCTGTCTGTTATTGGGGACAGTGTACCCAGATCCTGTCTGTTATTGGGGACAGTGTACCCTGATCCCGTCTGTTATTGGGGACAGTGTACCCAGATCCTGTCTGTTATTGGGGACAGTGTACCATGATCCTGTCTGTTATTGGGGACAGTGTACCCTGATCCCGTCTGTTATTGGGGACAGTGTACCCAGATCCTGTCTGTTATTGGGGACAGTGTACCCTGATCCTGTCTGTTATTGGGGACAGTGTACCTGATCCTGTCTGTTATTGGGGACAGTGTACCCAGATCCTGTCTGTTATTGGGGACAGTGTACCCAGATCCTGTCTGTTATTGGGGACAGTGTACCCAGATCCTGTCTGTTATTGGGGACAGTGTACCCAGATCCTGTCTGTTATTGGGGACAGTGTACCCAGATCCTGTCTGTTATTGGGGACAGTGTACCCAGATCCTGTCTGTTA
Organism: Hemiscyllium ocellatum; assembly: GCF_020745735.1. NCBI lineage: Eukaryota > Metazoa > Chordata > Chondrichthyes > Orectolobiformes > Hemiscylliidae > Hemiscyllium > Hemiscyllium ocellatum. The sequence continues at coordinate 907,213 of NC_083425.1, read as the reverse complement.
TTGGGGACAGTGTACCAGATCCTGTCTGTTATTGGGGACAGTGTACCCAGATCCTGTCTGTTATTGGGGACAGTGTACCCAGATCCTGTCTGTTATTGGGGACAGTGTACCCTGATCCTGTCTGTTATTGGGGACAGTGTACCCAGATCCTGTCTGTTATTGGGGACAGTGTACCCAGATCCTGTCTGTTATTGGGGACAGTGTACCCAGATCCTGTCTGTTATTGGGGACAGTGTACCCAGATCCTGTCTGTTATTGGGACAGTGTACCCTGATCCTGTCTGTTATTGGGGACAGTGTACCCAGATCCTGTCTGTTATTGGGGACAGTGTACCCTGATCCTGTCTGTTATTGGGGACAGTGTACCCAGATCCTGTCTGTTATTGGGGACAGTGTACCCTGATCCTGTCTGTTATTGGGGACAGTGTACCCAGATCCTGTCTGTTATTGGGGACAGTGTACCCAGATTCTGTCTGTTATTGGGGACAGTGTACCCTGATCCTGTCTGTTATTGGGGACAGTGTACCCTGATCCTGTCTGTTATTGGGGACAGTGTACCCAGATCCTGTCTGTTATTGGGGACAGTGTACCCAGATCCTGTCTGTTATTGGGACAGTGTACCCTGATCCTGTCTGTTATTGGGGACAGTGTACCCAGATCCTGTCTGTTATTGGGGACAGTGTACCCAGATCCTGTCTGTTATTGGGGACAGTGTACCCTGATCCTGTCTGTTATTGGGGACAGTGTACCCAGATCCTGTCTGTTATTGGGGACAGTGTACCATGATCCTGTCTGTTATTGGGGACAGTGTACCCTGATCCTGTCTGTTATTGGGGACAGTGTACCCAGATCCTGTCTGTTATTGGGGACAGTGTACCCTGATCCTGTCTGTTATTGGGGACAGTGTACCTGATCCTGTCTGTTATTGGGGACAGTGTACCCAGATCCTGTCTGTTATTGGGGACAGTGTACCCAGATCCTGTCTGTTATTGGGGACAGTGTACCCAGATCCTGTCTGTTATTGGGACAGTGTACCCAGATCCTGTCTGTTATTGGGGACAGTGTACCCAGATCCTGTCTGTTATTGGGGACAGTGTACCCAGATCCTGTCTGTTATTGGGGACAGTGTACCATGATCCTGTCTGTTATTGGGGACAGTGTACCCAGATCCTGTCTGTTATTGGGGACAGTGTACCCAGATCCTGCTGTTATTGGGGACAGTGTACCCTGATCCTGTCTGTTATTGGGGACAGTGTACCCAGATCCTGTCTGTTATTGGGGACAGTGTACCCAGATCCTGTCTGTTATTGGGGACAGTGTACCCAGATCCTGTCTGTTATTGGGGACAGTGTACCCAGATCCTGTCTGTTATTGGGGACAGTGTACCCTGATCCTGTCTGTTATTGGGGACAGTGTACCCAGATCCTGTCTGTTATTGGGGACAGTGTACCCTGATCCTGTCTGTTATTGGGGACAGTGTACCCAGATCCTGTCTGTTATTGGGGACAGTGTACCCTGATCCTGTCTGTTATTGGGGACAGTGTACCCAGATCCTGTCTGTTATTGGGGACAGTGTACCCAGATCCTGTCTGTTATTGGGGACAGTGTACCCTGATCCTGTCTGTTATTGGGGACAGTGTACCCTGATCCTGTCTGTTATTGGGCGGCACGGTGGCACAGTGGTTAGCACTGCTGCCTCACAGCGCCTGTAGACCCGGGTTCACTTCCCGACTCAGGCGACTGACTGTGTGGAGTTTGCACGTTCCCCGTGTCTGCGTGGGTTTCCCCGGTGCTCCGGTTTCCTCCACAGTCACAAAGATGTGCGGGTCAGGTGAATTGGCCAAGCTAAATGCCCGTAGTGTTAGGTAAGGGGTAAATGTAGGGGTATGGGTGGGTTGCGCTTCGGCTGTCGGTGTGGACTTGTTGGGCCGAAGGGCTGTTTCCACACTGTAAGTCTAATCATCCTTTCTGTTATTGGGGACAGTGTACCCAGATCCTGTCTGTTATTGGGGACAGTGTACCCAGATCCTGTCTGTTATTGGGGACAGTGTACCCAGATCCTGTCTGTTATTGGGGCAGTGTACCCAGATCCTGTCTGTTATTGGGGACAGTGTACCCTGATCCTGTCTGTTATTGGGGACAGTGTACCTGATCCTGTCTGTTATTGGGGACAGTGTACCCAGATCCTGTCTGTTATTGGGGACAGTGTACCCAGATCCTGTCTGTTATTGGGGACAGTGTGCCCAGATCCTGTCTGTTATTGGGGACAGTGTACCCAGATCCTGTCTGTTATTGGGGACAGTGTACCCTGATCCTGTCTGTTATTGGGGACAGTGTACCCAGATCCTGTCTGTTATTGGGGACAGTGTACCCAGATCCTGTCTGTTATTGGGGACAGTGTACCCAGATCCTGTCTGTTATTGGGGACAGTGTACCCAGATCCTGTCTGTTATTGGGGACAGTGTACCCAGATCCTGTCTGTTATTGGGGACAGTGTACCCAGATCCTGTCTGTTATTGGGACAGTGTACCCAGATCCTGTCTGTTATTGGGGACAGTGTACCCAGATCCTGTCTGTTATTGGGGACAGTGTACCCAGATCCTGTCTGTTATTGGGACAGTGTACCCAGATCCTGTCTGTTATTGGGGACAGTGTGCCCAGATCCTGTCTGTTATTGGGGACAGTGTACCCAGATCCTGTCTGTTATTGGGGACAGTGTACCCAGATCCTGTCTGTTATTGGGGACAGTGTACCCAGATCCTGTCTGTTATTGGGGACAGTGTGCCCAGATCCTGTCTGTTATTGGGGACAGTGTACCCTGATCCTGTCTGTTATTGGGACAGTGTACCCAGATCCTGTCTGTTATTGGGGACAGTGTACCCAGATCCTGTCTGTTAATGGGGACAGTGTACCCAGATCCTGTCTGTTATTGGCGACAGTGTACCATGATCCTGTCTGTTATTGGGGACAGTGTACCCAGATCCTGTCTGTTATTGGGGACAGTGTACCCAGATCCTGTCTGTTATTGGGGACAGAGTACCCAAATACTGTCTGTTATTGGGGACAGTGTACCCTGATCCTGTCTGTTATTGGGGACAGTGTACCCTGATCCTGTCTGTTATTGGGGACAGTGTACCCAGATCCTGTCTGTTATTGGGACAGTGTACCCAGATCCTGTCTGTTATTGGGGACAGAGTACCCTGATCCTGTCTGTTATTGGGGACAGTGTACCCAGATCCTGTCTGTTATTGGGGACAGTGTACCAGATCCTGTCTGTTATTGGGGACAGTGTACCCAGATCCTGTCTGTTATTGGGGACAGTGTACCCAGATACTGTCTGTTATTGGGGACAGTGTACCATGATCCTGTCTGTTATTGGGGACAGTGTACCCTGATCCTGTCTGTTATTGGGGACAGTGTACCCAGATCCTGCTGTTATTGGGGACAGTGTACCCTGATCCTGTCTGTTATTGGGGACAGTGTACCCAGATCCTGTCTGTTATTGGGGACAGTGTACCCAGATCCTGTCTGTTATTGGGGACAGTGTACCCAGATCCTGTCTGTTATTGGGGACAGTGTACCATGATCCTGTCTGTTATTGGGGACAGTGTACCTGATCCTGTCTGTTATTGGGGACAGTGTACCCAGATACTGTCTGTTATTGGGGACAGTGTACCCTGATCCTGTCTGTTATTGGGGACAGTGTACCCAGATCCTGTCTGTTATTGGGGACAGTGTACCATGATCCAGTCTGTTATTGGGGTCAGAATACCCTGATCCTGTCTGTTATTGGGGACAGTGTACCCTGATCCTGTCTGTTATTGGGGACAGTGTACCCTGATCCTGTCTGTTATTGGGGACAGTGTACCCTGATCCTGTCTGTTATGGGGACAGTGTACCCAGATCCTGTCTGTTATTGGGGACAGTGTACCATGATCCAGTCTGTTATTGGGGTCAGAATACCCTGATCCTGTCTGTTATTGGGGACAGTGTACCCTGATCCTGTCTGTTATGGGGACAGTGTACCCTGATCCTGTCTGTTATTGGGGACAGTGTACCCAGATCCTGTCTGTTATTGGGGACAGTGTACCCAGATCCTGTCTGTTATTGGGGACAGTGTACCCAGATCCTGTCTGTTATTGGGGACAGTGTACCCAGATCCTGTCTGTTATTGGGGACAGTGTACCCAGATCCTGTCTGTTATTGGGGACAGTGTACCATGACCCGGTCTGTTATTGGGGACAGTGTACCCAGATCCTGTCTGTTATTGGGGACAGTGTACCCTGATCCTGTCTGTTATTGGGGACAGTGTACCCAGATCCTGTCTGTTATTGGGGACAGTGTACCAGATCCTGTCTGTTATTGGGGACAGTGTTCCCAGATCCTGTCTGTTATTGGGGACAGTGTACCCTGATCCTGTCTGTTATTGGGGACAGTGTACCCAGATCCTGCTGTTATTGGGGACAGTGTACCCAGATCCTGTCTGTTATTGGGACAGTGTACCCAGATCCTGTCTGTTATTGGGGACAGTGTACCCAGATCCTGTCTGTTATTGGGGACAGAGTACCATGATCCTGTCTGTTATTGGGGACAGTGTACCCAGATCCTGTCTGTTATTGGGACAGTGTACCCTGATCCTGTCTGTTATTGGGGACAGTGTACCCTGATCCTGTCTGTTATTGGGGACAGTGTACCCTGATCCTCTCTGTTATTGGGGACAGTGTACCCAGATCCTGTCTGTTATTGGGGACAGTGTACCCAGATCCTGTCTGTTATTGGGGACAGTGTACCCTGATCCTGTCTGTTATTGGGACAGTGTACCCAGATCCTGTCTGTTATTGGGGACAGTGTACCCAGATCCTGTCTGTTATTGGGGACAGTGTACCCTGATCCTGTCTGTTATTGGGGACAGTGTACCCTGATCCTGTCTGTTATTGGGACAGTGTACCCAGATCCTGTCTGTTATTGGGGACAGTGTACCCAGATCCTGTCTGTTATTGGGGACAGTGTACCCAGATCCTGTCTGTTATTGGGGACAGTGTACCCAGATCCTGTCTGTTATTGGGACAGTGTACCCAGATCCTGTCTGTTATTGGGGACAGTGTACCCAGATCCTGTCTGTTATTGGGGACAGTGTACCATGATCCTGTCTGTTATTGGGGACAGTGTACCCAGATCCTGTCTGTTATTGGGGACAGTGTACCCAGATCCTGTCTGTTATTGGGGACAGTGTACCCAGATCCTGTCTGTTATTGGGGACAGTGTACCATGATCCTGTCTGTTATTGGGGACAGTGTACCATGATCCTGTCTGTTATTGGGACAGTGTACCCAGATCCTGTCTGTTATTGGGGACAGTGTACCCAGATCCTGTCTGTTATTGGGGACAGTGTACCCAGATCCTGTCTGTTATTGGGGACAGTGTACCATGATCCTGTCTGTTATTGGGGACAGTGTACCCAGATCCTGTCTGTTATTGGGGACAGTGTACCCAGATCCTGTCTGTTATTGGGGACAGTGTACCCAGATCCTGTCTGTTATTGGGGACAGTGTACCCAGATCCTGTCTGTTATTGGGGACAGTGTACCCAGATCCTGTCTGTTATTGGGGACAGTGTACCCAGATCCTGTCTGTTATTGGGGACAGTGTACCATGATCCTGTCTGTTATTGGGGACAGTGTACCCTGATCCTGTCTGTTATTGGGGACAGTGTACCCAGATCCTGTCTGTTATTGGGGACAGTGTACCCTGATCCTGTCTGTTATTGGGGACAGTGTACCCAGATCCTGTCTGTTATTGGGGACAGTGTACCCAGATCCTGTCTGTTATTGGGGACAGTGTACCATGATCCTGTCTGTTATTGGGGACAGTGTACCCTGATCCTGTCTGTTATTGGGGACAGTGTACCCAGATCCTGTCTGTTATTGGGGACAGTGTACCCTGATCCTGTCTGTTATTGGGGACAGTGTACCCAGATCCTGTCTGTTATTGGGGACAGTGTACCCTGATCCTGTCTGTTATTGGGGACAGTGTACCCAGATCCTGTCTGTTATTGGGGACAGTGTACCCAGATCCTGTCTGTTATTGGGGACAGTGTACCCAGATCCTGTCTGTTATTGGGGACAGTGTACCCTGATCCTGTCTGTTATTGGGGACAGTGTACCCTGATCCTGTCTGTTATTGGGGACAGTGTACCCAGATCCTGTCTGTTATTGGGGACAGTGTACCCAGATCCTGTCTGTTATTGGGGACAGTGTACCCTGATCCTGTCTGTTATTGGGGACAGTGTACCCTGATCCTGTCTGTTATTGGGGACAGTGTACCCAGATCCTGTCTGTTATTGGGGACAGTGTACCCTGATCCTGTCTGTTATTGGGGACAGTGTACCCAGATCCTGTCTGTTATTGGGGACAGTGTACCCTGATCCTGTCTGTTATTGGGGACAGTGTACCCAGATCCTGTCTGTTATTGGGGACAGTGTACCCAGATCCTGTCTGTTATTGGGGACAGTGTACCCTGATCCTGTCTGTTATTGGGGACAGTGTACCCAGATCCTGTCTGTTATTGGGGACAGTGTACCAGATCCTGTCTGTTATTGGGGACAGTGTACCCAGATCCTGTCTGTTATTGGGGACAGTGTACCCAGATCCTGTCTGTTATTGGGGACAGTGTACCCAGATCCTGTCTGTTATTGGGGACAGTGTACCCAGATCCTGTCTGTTATTGGGGACAGTGTACCCAGATCCTGTCTGTTATTGGGGACAGTGTACCCAGATCCTGTCTGTTATTGGGGACAGTGTACCCAGATCCTGTCTGTTATTGGGGACAGTGTACCCAGATCCTGTCTGTTATTGGGGACAGTGTACCCAGATCCTGTCTGTTATTGGGGACAGTGTACCATGATCCTGTCTGTTATTGGGGACAGTGTACCCAGATCCTGTCTGTTATTGGGGACAGTGTACCCAGATCCTGTCTGTTATTGGGGACAGTGTACCCAGATCCTGTCTGTTATTGGGGACAGTGTACCCAGATCCTGTCTGTTATTGGGGACAGTGTACCCAGATCCTGTCTGTTATTGGGGACAGTGTACCCTGATCCTGTCTGTTATTGGGGACAGTGTACCCAGATCCTGTCTGTTATTGGGGACAGTGTACCCTGATCCTGTCTGTTATTGGGGACAGTGTACCCAGATCCTGTCTGTTATTGGGGACAGTGTACCCTGATCCTGTCTGTTATTGGGGACAGTGTACCCAGATCCTGTCTGTTATTGGGGACAGTGTACCCAGATCCTGTCTGTTATTGGGGACAGTGTACCCTGATCCTGTCTGTTATTGGGGACAGTGTACCCAGATCCTGTCTGTTATTGGGGACAGTGTACCCAGATCCTGTCTGTTATTGGGGACAGTGCACCCTGATCCTGTCTGTTATTGGGGACAGTGTACCCTGATCCTGTCTGTTATTGGGGACAGTGTACCCAGATCCTGTCTGTTATTGGGGACAGTGTACCCAGATCCTGTCTGTTATTGGGGACAGTGTACACAGATCCTGTCTGTTATTGGGGACAGTGTACCCTGATCCTGTCTGTTATTGGGGACAGTGTACCCAGATCCTGTCTGTTATTGGGGACAGTGTACCCAGATCCTGTCTGTTATTGGGGACAGTGTACCCAGATCCTGTCTGTTATTGGGGACAGTGTACCCTGATCCTGTCTGTTATTGGGGACAGTGTACCCTGATCCTGTCTGTTATTGGGGACAGTGTACCCAGATCCTGTCTGTTATTGGGGACAGTGTACCCAGATCCTGTCTGTTATTGGGGACAGTGTACCCAGATCCTGTCTGTTATTGGGGACAGTGTACCCAGATCCTGTCTGTTATTGGGGACAGTGTACCCTGATCCTGTCTGTTATTGGGGACAGTGTACCCAGATCCTGTCTGTTATTGGGGACAGTGTACCCAGATCCTGTCTGTTATTGGGGACAGTGTACCCTGATCCTGTCTGTTATTGGGGACAGTGTACCCAGATCCTGTCTGTTATTGGGGACAGTGTACCCAGATCCTGTCTGTTATTGGGGACAGTGTACCCAGATCCTGTCTGTTATTGGGGACAGTGTACCCAGATCCTGTCTGTTATTGGGGACAGTGTACCCAGATCCTGTCTGTTATTGGGGACAGTGTACCCAGATCCTGCTGTTATTGGGGACAGTGTACCCAGATCCTGTCTGTTATTGGGGACAGTGTACCCAGATCCTGTCTGTTATTGGGGACAGTGTACCCAGATCCTGTCTGTTATTGGGGACAGTGTACCCAGATCCTGTCTGTTATTGGGGACAGTGTACCCAGATCCTGTCTGTTATTGGGGACAGTGTACCCAGATCCTGTCTGTTATTGGGGACAGTGTACCCAGATCCTGTCTGTTATTGGGGACAGTGTACCCAGATCCTGTCTGTTATTGGGGACAGTGTACCCAGATCCTGTCTGTTATTGGGGACAGTGTACCCAGATCCTGTCTGTTATTGGGGACAGTGTACCCTGATCCTGTCTGTTATTGGGGACAGTGTACCCAGATCCTGTCTGTTATGGGGACAGTGTACCCAGATCCTGCTGTTATTGGGGACAGTGTACCCAGATCCTGTCTGTTATTGGGGACAGTGTACCCAGATCCTGTCTGTTATTGGGGACAGTGTACCCTGATCCTGTCTGTTATTGGGGACAGTGTACCCAGATCCTGTCTGTTATTGGGGACAGTGTACCCAGATCCTGTCTGTTATTGGGGACAGTGTACCATGATCCGGTCTGTTATTGGGGACAGTGTACCCAGATCCTGTCTGTTATTGGGGACAGTGTACCCTGATCCTGTCTGTTATTGGGGACAGTGTACCCAGATCCTGTCTGTTATTGGGGACAGTGTACCCTGATCCTGTCTGTTATTGGGGACAGTGTACCCTGATCCTGTCTGTTATTGGGGACAGTGTACCCAGATCCTGTCTGTTATTGGGACAGTGTACCCAGATCCTGTCTGTTATTGGGGACAGTGTACCCTGATCCTGTCTGTTATTGGGGACAGTGTACCCAGATCCTGTCTGTTATTGGGGACAGTGTACCATGATCCTGTCTGTTATTGGGGACAGTGTACCCAGATCCTGTCTGTTATTGGGGACAGTGTACCAAGATCCTGTCTGTTATTGGGGACAGTGTACCATGATCCTGTCTGTTATTGGGGACAGTGTACCCTGATCCTGTCTGTTATTGGGGACAGTGTACCCAGATCCTGTCTGTTATTGGGGACAGTGTACCCTGATCCTGTCTGTTATTGGGGACAGTGTACCCAGATCCTGTCTGTTATTGGGGACAGTGTACCCAGATCCTGTCTGTTATTGGGGACAGTGTACCCAGGTACTGTCTGTTATTGGGGACAGTGTACCATGATCCTGTCTGTTATTGGGGACAGTGTACCCTGATCCTGTCTGTTATTGGGGACAGTGTACCCTGATCCTGTCTGTTATTGGGGACAGTGTACCCAGATCCTGTCTGTTATTGGGGACAGTGTACCCTGATCCTGTCTGTTATTGGGGACAGTGTACCCAGATCCTGTCTGTTATTGGGGACAGTGTACCAGATCCTGTCTGTTATTGGGGACAGTGTACCCAGATCCTGTCTGTTATTGGGGACAGTGTACCCTGATCCTGTCTGTTATTGGGGACAGTGTACCCTGATCCTGTCTGTTATTGGGGACAGTGTACCCAGATCCTGTCTGTTATTGGGGACAGTGTACCCAGATCCTGTCTGTTATTGGGGACAGTGTACCCTGATCCTGTCTGTTATTGGGGACAGTGTACCCTGATCCTGTCTGTTATTGGGGACAGTGTACCCAGATCCTGTCTGTTATTGGGGACAGTGTACCCAGATCCTGTCTGTTATTGGGGACAGTGTACCCTGATCCTGTCTGTTATTGGGGACAGTGTACCCAGATCCTGTCTGTTATTGGGGACAGTGTACCCAGATCCTGTCTGTTATTGGGGACAGTGTACCCAGATCCTGTCTGTTATTGGGGACAGTGTACCCTGATCCTGTCTGTTATTGGGGACAGTGTACCCAGATCCTGTCTGTTATTGGGGACAGTGTACCCAGATCCTGTCTGTTATTGGGGACAGTGTACCCAGATCCTGTCTGTTATTGGGGACAGTGTACCCAGATCCTGTCTGTTATTGGGGACAGTGTACCCAGATCCTGTCTGTTATTGGGGACAGTGTACCCTGATCCTGTCTGTTATTGGGGACAGTGTACCCAGATCCTGTCTGTTATTGGGGACAGTGTACCAGATCCTGTCTGTTATTGGGGTCAGAATACCCTGATCCCGTCTGTTATTGGGGACAGTGTACCCAGATCCTGTCTGTTATTGGGGACAGTGTACCCTGATCCTGTCTGTTATTGGGGACAGTGTACCCTGATCCTGTCTGTTATTGGGGACAGTGTACCCAGATCCTGTCTGTTATTGGGGACAGTGTACCCAGATCCTGTCTGTTATTGGGGACAGTGTACCCAGATCCTGTCTGTTATTGGGGACAGTGTACCCAGATCCTGTCTGTTATTGGGGACAGTGTACCCAGATCCTGTCTGTTATTGGGGACAGTGTACCCAGATCCTGTCTGTTATTGGGGACAGTGTACCCAGATCCTGTCTGTTATTGGGGACAGTGTACCCAGATCCTGTCTGTTATTGGGGACAGTGTACCCAGATCCTGTCTGTTATTGGGGACAGTGTACCATGATCCTGTCTGTTATTGGGGACAGTGTACCCAGATCCTGTCTGTTATTGGGGACAGTGTACCCAGATCCTGTCTGTTATTGGGGACAGTGTACCCTGATCCTGTCTGTTATTGGGGACAGTGTACCCAGATCCTGTCTGTTATTGGGGACAGTGTACCCAGATCCTGTCTGTTATTGGGGACAGTGTACCATGATCCTGTCTGTTATTGGGGACAGTGTACCCTGATCCTGTCTGTTATTGGGGACAGTGTACCCAGATCCTGTCTGTTATTGGGGACAGTGTACCCTGATCCTGTCTGTTATTGGGGACAGTGTACCCAGATCCTGTCTGTTATTGGGGACAGTGTACCCAGATCCTGTCTGTTATTGGGGACAGTGTACCCTGATACTGTCTGTTATTGGGGACAGTGTACCCTGATCCTGTCTGTTACTGGGGACAGTGTACCCTGATCCTGTCTGTTATTGGGGACAGTGTACCCAGATCCTGTCTGTTATTGGGGACAGTGTACCCTGATCCTGTCTGTTATTGGGGACAGTGTACCCAGATCCTGTCTGTTATTGGGGACAGTGTACCCAGATCCTGTCTGTTATTGGGGACAGTGTACCCTGATCCTGTCTGTTATTGGGGACAGTGTACCCAGATCCTGTCTGTTATTGGGGACAGTGTACCCAGATCCTGTCTGTTATTGGGGACAGTGTACCCAGATCCTGTCTGTTATTGGGGACAGTGTACCCTGATCCTGTCTGTTATTGGGGACAGTGTACCCTGATCCTGTCTGTTATTGGGGACAGTGTACCCAGATCCTGTCTGTTATTGGGGACAGTGTACCCAGATCCTGTCTGTTATTGGGGACAGTGTGCCCAGATCCTGTCTGTTATTGGGGACAGTGTACCCAGATCCTGTCTGTTATTGGGGACAGTGTACCCTGATCCTGTCTGTTATTGGGGACAGTGTACCCAGATCCTGTCTGTTATTGGGGACAGTGTACCCAGATCCTGTCTGTTATTGGGGACAGTGTACCCAGATCCTGTCTGTTATTGGGGACAGTGTACCTGATCCTGTCTGTTATTGGGGACAGTGTACCCTGATCCTGTCTGTTATTGGGGACAGTGTACCCAGATCCTGTCTGTTATTGGGGACAGTGTACCCAGATCCTGTCTGTTATTGGGGACAGTGTACCCAGATCCTGTCTGTTATTGGGGACAGTGTACCCAGATCCTGTCTGTTATTGGGACAGTGTACCCAGATCCTGTCTGTTATTGGGGACAGTGTACCCAGATCCTGTCTGTTATTGGGGACAGTGTACCCAGATCCTGTCTGTTATTGGGGACAGTGTACCATGATCCTGTCTGTTATTGGGGACAGTGTACCCAGATCCTGTCTGTTATTGGGGACAGTGTACCCAGATCCTGTCTGTTATTGGGGACAGTGTACCCTGATCCTGTCTGTTATTGGGGACAGTGTACCCAGATCCTGTCTGTTATTGGGGACAGTGTACCCAGATCCTGTCTGTTATTGGGGACAGTGTACCCAGATCCTGTCTGTTATTGGGGACAGTGTACCATGATCCTGTCTGTTATTGGGGACAGTGTACCCTGATCCTGTCTGTTATTGGGGACAGTGTACCCAGATCCTGTCTGTTATTGGGGACAGTGTACCCTGATCCTGTCTGTTATTGGGGACAGTGTACCCAGATCCTGTCTGTTATTGGGGACAGTGTACCCTGATCCTGTCTGTTATTGGGGACAGTGTACCCAGATCCTGTCTGTTATTGGGGACAGTGTACCCAGATCCTGTCTGTTATTGGGGACAGTGTACCCAGATCCTGTCTGTTATTGGGGACAGTGTGCCCTGATCCTGTCTGTTATTGGGGACAGTGTACCCTGATCCTGTCTGTTATTGGGGACAGTGTACCCTGATCCTGTCTGTTATTGGGGACAGTGTACCCTGATCCTGTCTGTTATTGGGGACAGTGTACCCTGATCCTGTCTGTTATTGGGGACAGTGTACCAGATCCTGTCTGTTATTGGGGACAGTGTACCATGATCCTGTCTGTTATTGGGGACAGTGTACCATGATCCTGTCTGTTATTGGGGACAGTGTACCCAGATCCTGTCTGTTATTGGGGACAGTGTACCCAGATCCTGTCTGTTATTGGGGACAGTGTACCCTGATCCTGTCTGTTATTGGGGACAGTGTACCCAGATCCTGTCTGTTATTGGGGACAGTGTACCCTGATCCTGTCTGTTATTGGGACAGTGTACCCAGATCCTGTCTGTTATTGGGGACAGTGTACCCAGATCCTGTCTGTTATTGGGACAGTGTACCCTGATCCTGTCTGTTATTGGGACAGTGTACCCAGATCCTGTCTGTTATTGGGGACAGTGTACCCAGATCCTGTCTGTTATTGGGGACAGTGTACCCAGATCCTGTCTGTTATTGGGACAGTGTACCCAGATCCTGTCTGTTATTGGGGACAGTGTACCCTGATCCTGTCTGTTATTGGGGACAGTGTACCCTGATCCTGTCTGTTATTGGGGACAGTGTACCCTGATCCTGTCTGTTATTGGGGACAGTGTACCCTGATCCTGTCTGTTATTGGGGACAGTGTACCCAGATCCTGTCTGTTATTGGGGACAGTGCACCCTGATCCTGTCTGTTATTGGGGACAGTGTACCCAGATCCTGTCTGTTATTGGGACAGTGTACCCAGATCCTGTCTGTTATTGGGGACAGTGTACCCAGATCCTGTCTGTTATTGGGGACAGTGTACCCAGATCCTGTCTGTTATTGGGGACAGTGTTCCCAGATCCTGTCTGTTATTGGGGACAGTGTACCCAGATCCTGTCTGTTATTGGGGACAGTGTACCCTGATCCTGTCTGTTATTGGGGACAGTGTACCCAGATCCTGTCTGTTATTGGGGACAGTGTACCCAGATCCTGTCTGTTATTGGGGACAGTGTACCATGATCCTGTCTGTTATTGGGGACAGTGTACCCTGATCCTGTCTGTTATTGGGGACAGTGTACCCTGATCCTGTCTGTTATTGGGGACAGTGTACCCTGATCCTGTCTGTTATTGGGACAGTGTACCCTGATCCTGTCTGTTATTGGGGACAGTGTACCCAGATCCTGTCTGTTATTGGGGACAGTGTACCCTGATCCTGTCTGTTATTGGGGACAGTGTACCCTGATCCTGTCTGTTATTGGGGACAGTGTACCCAGATCCTGTCTGTTATTGGGGACAGTGTACCCAGATACTGTCTGTTATTGGGGACAGTGTACCCTGATCCTGTCTGTTATTGGGGACAGTGTACCCAGATCCTGTCTGTTATTGGGGACAGTGTACCCTGATCCTGTCTGTTATTGGGACAGTGTACCCTGATCCTGTCTGTTATTGGGGACAGTGTACCCTGATCCTGTCTGTTATTGGGGACAGTGTACCCTGATCCTGTCTGTTATTGGGGACAGTGTACCCAGATCCTGCTGTTATTGGGGACAGTGTACCCTGATCCTGTCTGTTATTGGGGACAGTGTACCCAGATCCTGCTGTTATTGGGGACAGTGTGCCCAAACCGTGTCTGTTATTGGGGACAGAGTACCCAGATACTGTCTGTTATTGGGGACAGTGTACCCTGATCCTGTCTGTTATTGGGGACAGTGTACCCAGATCCTGTCTGTTATTGGGGACAGTGTACCATGATCCTGTCTGTTATTGGGACAGTGTACCCTGATCCTGTCTGTTATTGGGGACAGTGTACCCTGATCCTGTCTGTTATTGGGGACAGTGTACCCTGATCCTGTCTGTTATTGGGGACAGTGTACCCTGATCCTGTCTGTTATTGGGGACAGTGTACCCTGATCCTGTCTGTTATTGGGACAGTGTACCCAGATCCTGTCTGTTATTGGGGACAGTGTACCCAGATCCTGTCTGTTATTGGGGACAGTGTACCCAGATCCTGTCTGTTATTGGGGACAGTGCACCCTGATCCTGTCTGTTATTGGGGACAGTGTACCCGATCCTGTCTGTTATTGGGGACAGTGTACCCTGATCCTGTCTGTTATTGGGACAGTGTACCCAGATCCTGTCTGTTATTGGGGACAGTGTACCCAGATCCTGTCTGTTATTGGGGACAGTGTACCCAGATCCTGTCTGTTATTGGGGACAGTGTACCCAGATCCTGTCTGTTATTGGGACAGTGTACCCAGATCCTGTCTGTTATTGGGGACAGTGTACCCAGATCCTGTCTGTTATTGGGGACAGTGTACCCTGATCCTGTCTGTTATTGGGGACAGTGTACCCTGATCCTGTCTGTTATTGGGGACAGTGTACCCAGATCCTGTCTGTTATTGGGGACAGTGTACCCAGATCCTGTCTGTTATTGGGGACAGTGTACCCTGATCCTGTCTGTTATTGGGGACAGTGTCCCCAGATCTGCCTGTTATTGGGGACAGTGTACCCAGATCCTGTCTGTTATTGGGGACAGTGTACCCAGATCCTGTCTGTTATTGGGGACAGTGTACCCTGATCCTGTCTGTTATTGGGGACAGTGTACCCTGATCCTGTCTGTTATTGGGACAGAGTACCATGATCCTGTCTGTTATTGGGGACAGTGTGCCCAGATCCTGCCTGTTATCGGGGACAGTGTACCCAGATCCTGTCTGTTATTGGGGACAGTGTACCCAGATCCTGTCTGTTATTGGGGACAGAGTACCCTGATCCTGTCTGTTATTGGGGACAGTGTACCCTGATCCTGTCTGTTATTGGGGACAGTGTACCCAGATCCTGTCTGTTATTGGGGACAGTGTACCTGATCCTGTCTGTTATTGGGGACAGTGTACCCAGATCCTGTCTGTTATTGGGGACAGTGTACCCTGATCCTGTCTGTTATTGGGGACAGTGTACCCAGATCCTGTCTGTTATTGGGGACAGTGTACCCAGATCCTGTCTGTTATTGGGGACAGTGTACCCAGATCCTGTCTGTTATTGGGGACAGAGTACCCTGATCCTGTCTGTTATTGGGGACAGTGTACCCAGATCCTGTCTGTTATTGGGGACAGTGTACCATGATCCTGTCTGTTATTGGGGACAGTGTACCCTGATCCTGTCTGTTATTGGGGACAGTGTACCCTGATCCTGTCTGTTATTGGGGACAGTGTACCCTGATCCTGTCTGTTATTGGGGACAGTGTACCCAGATCCTGTCTGTTATTGGGGACAGTGTACCCTGATCCTGTCTGTTATTGGGGACAGTGTACCCAGATCCTGTCTGTTATTGGGGACAGTGTACCCTGATCCTGTCTGTTATTGGGGACAGAGTACCCAGATCCTGTCTGTTATTGGGGACAGTGTACCCAGATCCTGTCTGTTATTGGGGACAGTGTACCCTGATCCTGTCTGTTATTGGGGACAGTGTACCCTGATCCTGTCTGTTATTGGGGACAGTGTACCCAGATCCTGTCTGTTATTGGGGACAGAGTACCCAAATACTGTCTGTTATTGGGGACAGAGTACCCTGATCCTGTCTGTTATTGGGGACAGTGTACCCTGATCCTGTCTGTTATTGGGGACAGTGTACCCAGATCCTTCTGTTATTGGGGACAGTTTGTACCCAGATCCTGGCTGTTATTGGGGACAGAGTACCCTGATCCTGTCTGTTATTGGGGACAGTGTACCCAGACCCTGTCTGTTATTGGGGACAGAGTACCCAGATACTGTCTGTTATTGGGGACAGTGTACCCTGATCCCATCTGTTATTGGGGACAGTGTACCCAGATCCTGTCTGTTATTGGGGACAGTGTACCATGATCCTGTCTGTTATTGGGGTCAGAATACCCTGATCCCGTCTGTTATTGGGGACAGTGTACCCAGATCCTGTCTGTTATTGGGGACAGTGTACCCTGATCCTGTCTGTTATTGGGGACAGTGTACCTGATCCTGTCTGTTATTGGGGACAGTGTACCCAGATCCTGTCTGTTATTGGGGACAGTGTACACAGATCCTGTCTGTTATTGGGGACAGTGTACCCAGATCCTGTCTGTTATTGGGGACAGTGTACCCAGATCCTGTCTGTTATTGGGGACAGTGTGCCCAGATCCTGTCTGTTATTGGGGACAGTGTACCCAGATACTGTCTGTTATTGGGGACAGTGTACCATGATCCTGTCTGTTATTGGGGACAGTGTACCCAGATCCTGTCTGTTATTGGGGACAGTGTACCCAGATCCTGTCTGTTATTGGGGACAGTGCACCCTGATCCTGTCTGTTATTGGGGACAGTGTACCCAGATCCTGTCTGTTATTGGGGACAGTGTACCCAGATACTGTCTGTTATTGGGGACAGTGTACCCAGATACTGTCTGTTATTGGGGACAGTGTACCCAGATCCTGTCTGTTATTGGGGACAGTGTACCCTGATCCTGTCTGTTATTGGGGACAGTGTACCCAGATACTGTCTGTTATTGGGGACAGTGTACCCTGATCCTGTCTGTTATTGGGGACAGTGTACCCAGATACTGTCTGTTATTGGGGACAGTGTACCCTGATCCTGTCTGTTATTGGGGACAGTGTACCCAGATCCTGTCTGTTATTGGGGACAGTGTACCCAAATACTGTCTGTTATTGGGGACAGTGTACCCTGATCCTGTCTGTTATTGGGGACAGTGTACCCTGATCCTGTCTGTTATTGGGCGGCACGGTGGCACAGTGGTTAGCACTGCTGCCTCACAGCGCCTGTAGACCCGGGTTCACTTCCCGACTCAGGCGACTGACTGTGTGGAGTTTGCACGTTCTCCCCGTGTCTGCGTGGGTTTCCTCCGGGTGCTCCGGTTTCCTCCCACAGTCACAAAGATGTGCGGGTCAGGTGAATTGGCCAAGCTAAATTGCCCGTAGTGTTAGTAAGGGGTAAATGTAGGGGTATGGGTGGGTTGCGCTTCGGCGGGTCGGTGTGGACTTGTTGGGCCGAAGGGCCTGTTTCCACACTGTAAGTCTAATCATCCTTTCTGTTATTGGGGACAGTGTACCCAGATCCTGTCTGTTATTGGGGACAGAGTACCCAGATCCTGTCTGTTATTGGGGACAGTGTACCCAGATACTGTCTGTTATTGGGGCAGTGTACCCAGATCCTGTCTGTTATTGGGGACAGTGTACCCTGATCCTGTCTGTTATTGGGGACAGTGTACCCTGATCCTGTCTGTTATTGGGGACAGTGTGCCCAGATCCTGTCTGTTATTGGGGACAGTGTACCCAGATCCTGTCTGTTATTGGGGACAGTGTGCCCAGACCCTGTCTGTTATTGGGGACAGAGAACCCAGATACTGTCTGTTATTGGGGACAGTGTACCCTGATCCTGTCTGTTATTGGGGACAGTGTACCCAGATCCTGCCTGTTATTGGGGACAGTGTGCCCAGACCCTGTCTGTTATTGGGGACAGTGTACCCAGATACTGTCTGTTATTGGGGACAGTGTGCCCAGATCCTGTCTGTTATTGGGGACAGTGTACCCAGATCCTGTCTGTTATTGGGGACAGTGTGCCCAGACCCTGTCTGTTATTGGGAACAGTGTACCCAGATTCTGTCTGTTATTGGGGACAGTGTACCCAGATCCTGTCTGTTATTGGGGACAGTGTACCCAGATCCTGTCTGTTATTGGGGACAGTGTACCCAGATCCTGTCTGTTATTGGGGACAGTGTGCCCAGATCCTGTCTGTTATTGGGGACAGTGTACCCAGATACTGTCTGTTATTGGGGACAGTGTGCCCAGATCCTGTCTGTTATTGGGGACAGTGTACCCAGATACTGTCTGTTATTGGGGACAGTGTGCCCAGACCCTGTCTGTTATTGGGGACAGTGTACCCTGATCCTGTCTGTTATTGGGTTCAGTGTCCCTAGATCCTGTCTGTTATGGGGGACAGTGTACCCAGATCCTGCCTGTTAATGGGGACAGTGTGCCCAGATCCTGTCTGTTATTGGCGACAGTGTACCATGATCCGGTCTGTTATTGGGGACAGTGTACCCAGATCCTGTCTGTTATTGGGGACAGTGTACCCAGACCCTGTCTGTTATTGGGGACAGAGTACCCAAATACTGTCTGTTATTGGGGACAGTGTACCCTGATCCTGTCTGTTATTGGGGACAGTGTACCCTGATCCTGTCTGTTATTGGGGACAGTGTACCCAGATCCTGTCTGTTATTGGGAACAGTGTACCCAGATCCTGTCTGTTATTGGGTACAGAGTACCCTGATCCTGTCTGTTATTGGGGACAGTGTACCCAGATCCTGTCTGTTATTGGGGACAGTGTACCATGATCCGGCCTGTTATTGGGGACAGTGTGCCCAGACCCTGTCTGTTATTGGGGACAGTGTACCAAGATACTGTCTGTTATTGGGGACAGTGTACCATGATCCTGTCTGTTATTGGGGACAGTGTACCCTGATCCTGTCTGTTATTGGGGACAGTGTACCCAGATCCTGCTGTTATTGGGGACAGTGTACCCTGATCCTGTCTGTTATTGGGGACAGTGTACCCAGATCCTGTCTGTTATTGGGGACAGTGTACCCAGATCCTGTCTGTTATTGGGAACAGTGTACCCAGATCCTGTCTGTTATTGGGGACAGTGTACCCTGATCCTGTCTGTTATTGGGGACAGTGTACCCAGATCCTGTCTGTTATTGGGGACAGTGTACCATGATCCGGCCTGTTATTGGGGACAGTGTGCCCAGACCCTGTCTGTTATTGGGGACAGTGTACCAAGATACTGTCTGTTATTGGGGACAGTGTACCATGATCCTGTCTGTTATTGGGGACAGTGTACCCTGATCCTGTCTGTTATTGGGGACAGTGTACCCAGATCCTGCTGTTATTGGGGACAGTGTACCCTGATCCTGTCTGTTATTGGGGACAGTGTACCCAGATCCTGTCTGTTATTGGGGACAGTGTACCCAGATACTGTCTGTTATTGGGGACAGTGTACCCAGATACTGTCTGTTATTGGGGACAGTGTACCATGATCCTGTCTGTTATTGGGGACAGTGTACCCTGATCCTGTCTGTTATTGGGGACAGTGTACCCAGATACTGTCTGTTATTGGGGACAGAGTACCCTGATCCTGTCTGTTATTGGGGACAGTGTACCCAGATCCTGTCTGTTATTGGGGACAGTGTACCATGATCCAGTCTGTTATTGGGGTCAGAATACCCTGATCCTGTCTGTTATTGGGGACAGTGTACCCTGATCCTGTCTGTTATGGGGACAGTGTGCCCTGATCCTGTCTGTTATTGGGGACAGTGTAGCCTGATCCTGTCTGTTATGGGGACAGTGTACCCAGATCCTGTCTGTTATTGGGGACAGTGTACCATGATCCAGTCTGTTATTGGGGACAGTGTACCCAGATCCTGTCTGTTATTGGGGACAGTGTACCCAGATCCTGTCTGTTATTGGGGACAGTGTACCCAGATCCTGTCTGTTATTGGGGACAGTGTACCCAGATCCTGCCTGTTAATGGGGACAGTGTACCCAGATCCTGTCTGTTATTGGGGACAGTGTACCCAGACCCTGTCTGTTATTGGGGCCAGAGTACCCAAATACTGTCTGTTATTGGGGAGAGAGTACCCTGATCCTGTCTGTTATTGGGGACAGTGTACCCAGATCCTGTCTGTTACTGGGGACAGAGTACCAGGATCCTGTCTGTTATTGGGGACAGTGTTCCCAGATCCTGTCTGTTATTGGGGACAGTGTACCCTGATCCTGTCTGTTATTGGGGACAGTGTGCCCAGATCCTGTCTGTTATTGGGGACAGTGTACCCAGATCCTGTCTGTTATTGGGGACAGTGTACCCAGATCCTGTCTGTTATTGGGGACAGTGTACCCAGATACTGTCTGTTATTGGGGACAGTGTACCATGATCCTGTCTGTTATTGGGGACAGTGTACCCAGATCCTGTCTGTTATTGGGGACAGTGTACCCTGATCCTGTCTGTTATTGGGGACAGTGTACCCAGATCCTGTCTGTTATTGGGGACAGTGTACCCAGATCCTGTCTGTTATTGGGGACAGTGTACCCAGATCCTGTCTGTTATTGGGGACAGAGTACCATGATCCTGTCTGTTACTGGGGACAGTGTACCCAGATCCTGTCTGTTATTGGGGACAGTGTACCCTGATCCTGTCTGTTACTGGGGACAGTGTACCCTGATCCTGTCTGTTATTGGGGACAGTGTACCCAGATCCTGTCTGTTATAGGAGACAGTGTGCCCTGATCCTGTCTGTTATTGGGGACAGTGTACCCAGATCCTGTCTGTTATTGGGGACAGTGTACCCTGATCCTGTCTGTTATTGGGACAGTGTACCCAGATCCTGTCTGTTATTGGGGACAGTGTACCCAGATCCTGTCTGTTATTGGGGACAGTGTACCCTGATCCTGTCTGTTATTGGGGTAAGTGTACCCTGATCCTGTCTGTTATTGGGGACAGTGTACCCAGATCCTGTCTGTTATTGGGGACAGTGTACCCAGATTCTGTCTGTTATTGGCGACAGTGTACCCAGATCCTGTCTGTTAATGGGGACAGTGTACCCAGATCCTGTCTGTTATTGGCGACAGTGTACCATGATCCTGTCTGTTATTGGGGACAGTGTGCCCAGATCCTGTCTGTTATTGGGACAGTGTACCCAGATCCTGTCTGTTATTGGGGACAGTGTACCCAGATACTGTCTGTTACTGGGGACAGTGTACCATGATCCTGTCTGTTATGGGGACAGTGTACCCAGATCCTGCCTGTTAATGGGGACAGTGTGCCCAGATCCTGTCTGTTATTGGGGACAGTGTACCCAGATACTGTCTGTTACTGGGGACAGTGTACCATGATCCTGTCTGTTATTGGGGACAGTGTACCATGATCCTGTCTGTTATTGGGGACAGTGTCCCCAGATCCTGTCTGTTATTGGGGACAGTGTACCCAGATCCTGCCTGTTAATGGGGACAGTGTGCCCAGATCCTGTCTGTTATTGGGGACAGTGTACCCTGATCCTGTCTGTTATTGGGGACAGTGTACCCAGATCCTGTCTGTTATTGGGGACAGTGTACCCAGATCCTGTCTGTTATTGGGGACAGTGTGCCCAGACCCTGTCTGTTATTGGGGACAGTGTACCCAGATACTGTCTGTTATTGGGGACAGTGTACCATGATCCTGTCTGTTATTGGGGACAGTGTACCCTGATCCTGTCTGTTATTGGGGACAGTGTACCCAGATCCTGCTGTTATTGGGGACAGTGTACCCTGATCCTGTCTGTTATTGGGGACAGTGTACCCTGATCCTGTCTGTTATTGGGGACAGTGTGCCCAGATCCTGTCTGTTATTGGGGACAGTGTACCCAGATCCTGTCTGTTATTGGGAACAGTGTACCCAGATCCTGTCTGTTATTGGGGACAGAGTACCCAGATACTGTCTGTTATTGGGGACAGAGTACCATGATCCTGTCTGTTACTGGGGACAGTGTACCCAGATCCTGTCTGTTATTGGGGACAGTGTACCCTGATCCTGTCTGTTATTGGGGACAGTGTACCCAGATCCTGTCTGTTATTGGGGACAGTGTACCCAGATCCTGTCTGTTATTGGGGACAGTGTACCCAGATCCTGTCTGTTATTGGGGACAGAGCACCCAGATACTGTCTGTTATTGGGGACAGAGTACCATGATCCTGTCTGTTACTGGGGACAGTGTACCCAGATCCTGTCTGTTATTGGGGACAGTGTACCCTGATCCTGTCTGTTACTGGGGACAGTGTACCCTGATCCTGTCTGTTATTGGGGACAGTGTACCCAGATCCTGTCTGTTATAGGAGACAGTGTGCCCTGATCCTGTCTGTTATTGGGGACAGTGCACCCTGATCCTGTCTGTTATTGGGGACAGTGTACCCTGATCCTGTCTGTTATTGGGAACAGTGTACCCAGATTCTGTTTGTTACTGGGGACAGTGTACCCAGATCCTGTCTGTTATTGGGGACAGTGTACCCTGATCCTCTCTGTTATTGGGAACAGTGTACCCAGATCCTGTCTGTTATTGGGGACAGTGTACCCAGATCCTGTCTGTTATTGGAGACAGTGTACCCTGATCCTGTCTGTTATTGGGGTAAGTGTACCCTGATCCTGTCTGTTATTGGGGTCAGTGTACCCAGATCCTGCCTGTTATTGGTGACAGTGCAGCCTGATCCT
The DNA here is from genome assembly GCF_020745735.1 of Hemiscyllium ocellatum. Taxonomy (NCBI): domain Eukaryota; kingdom Metazoa; phylum Chordata; class Chondrichthyes; order Orectolobiformes; family Hemiscylliidae; genus Hemiscyllium; species Hemiscyllium ocellatum. Next base: position 884,245 of record NC_083425.1, on the reverse strand, counting down.
GTCTGTTATTGGCGACAGTGTACCCAGATCCTGTCTGTTATTGGGGACAGTGTACCCAGATTCTGTCTGTTATTGGGACAGTGTACCCAGATCCTGTCTGTTATTGGCGACAGTGTACCATGATCCTGTCTGTTATTGGGGACAGTGTGCCCAGATCCTGTCTGTTATTCGGGACAGTTTACCCAGATCCTGTCTGTTATTGGGGACAGTGTACCCAGATACTGTCTGTTACTGGGGACAGTGTACCATGATCCTGTCTGTTATGGGGGACAGTGTACCCAGATCCTGCCTGTTAATGGGGACAGTGTGCCCAGATCCTGTCTGTTATTGGGGACAGTGTACCCAGATACTGTCTGTTACTGGGGACAGTGTACCATGATCCTGTCTGTTATTGGGGACAGTGTACCATGATCCTGTCTGTTATTGGGGACAGTGTCCCCAGATCCTGTCTGTTATGGGGGACAGTGTACCCAGATCCTGCCTGTTAATGGGGACAGTGTGCCCAGATCCTGTCTGTTATTGGGGACAGTGTACCATGATCCGGTCTGTTATTGGGGACAGTGTGCCCAGACCCTGTCTGTTATTGGGGACAGAGTACCCAAATACTGTCTGTTATTGGGGAAAGAGTACCCAGATCCTGTCTGTTATTGGGGACAGTGTACCCAGATCCTGCCTGTTATTGGGGACAGTGTGCCCAGACCCTGTCTGTTATTGGGGACAGTGTACCCAGATACTGTCTGTTATTGGGGACAGTGTACCATGATCCTGTCTGTTATTGGGGACAGTGTACCCTGATCCTATCTGTTATTGGGGACAGTGTACCCAGATCCTGCGTGTTATTGGGGACAGTGTACCCTGATCCTGTCTGTTATTGGGGACAGTGTACCCAGATCCTGTCTGTTATTGTGGACAGTGTACCCAGGTACTGTCTGTTATTGGGGACAGTGTACCATGATCCTGTCTGTTGTTGGGGACAGTGTATCCTGATCCTGTCTGTTATTGGGGACAGAGTACCCAGATACTGTCTGTTATTGGGGACAGAGTACCCTGATCCTGTCTGTTATTGGGGACAGTGTACCCAGGTACTGTCTGTTATTGGGGACAGTGTACCCTGATCCTGTCTGTTATTGGGGACAGTGTACCCAGGTACTGTCTGTTATTGGGGACAGTGTACCCAGATCCTGTCTGTAATTGGGGACACTGTACCCAGATACTGTCTGTTATTGGGGACAGTGTGCCCTGATCCAGTCTGTTATTGGGGACAGTGTACCCTGATCCTGTCTGTTATTGGGGAGAGTGTACCCAGACCCTGTCTGTTATTGGGGACAGAGTACCCAAATACTGTCTGTTATTGGGGACAGAGTACCCTGATCCTGTCTGTTATTGGGGACAGTGTACCCTGATCCTGTCTGTTATTGGGGACAGTGTACCCAGATCCTTTCTGTTATTGGGGACAGTTTGTACCCAGATCCTGTCTGTTATTGGGACAGAGTACCCTGATCCTGTCTGTTATTGGGGACAGTGTACCCAGATCCTGTCTGTTATTGGGGACAGAGTACCCAGATACTGTCTGTTATTGGGGACAGAGTACCCTGATCCCATCTGTTATTGGGGACAGAGTACCCAGATCCTGTCTGTTATTGGGGACAGTGTACCATGATCCTGTCTGTTATTGGGGTCAGAATACCCTGATCCCGTCTGTTATTGGGGACAGTGTACCCAGATCCTGTCTGTTATTGGGGACAGTGTACCCAGATCCTGTCTGTTATTGGGGACAGTGTACCCAGATTCTGTCTGTTATTGGGGACAGTGTACCCAGATCCTGTCTGTTATTGGGGACAGTGTACCCAGATCCTGTCTGTTATTGGGGACAGTGTACCCAGATCCTGCCTGTTATTGGGGACAGTGTGCCCAGACCCTGTCTGTTATTGGGGACAGTGTACCCAGATCCTGCCTGTTATTGGGGACAGTGTACCCAGATCCTGTCTGTTATGGGGGACAGTGTACCCAGATCCTGTCTGTTATTGGGGACAGTGTACCCAGGTACTGTCTGTTATTGGGGACAGTGTACCCAGGTACTGTCTGTTTTTGGGGACAGTGTACCCAGATCCTGTCTGTTGTTGGGGACAGTGTATCCTGATCCTGTCTGTTATTGGGGACAGAGTACCCAGATACTGTCTGTTATTGGGGACAGAGTACCCTGATCCTGTCTGTTATTGGGGACAGTGTACCCAGGTACTGTCTGTTATTGGGGACAGTGTACCCTGATCCTGTCTGTTATTGGGGACAGTGTACCCAGATCCTGTCTGTAATTGGGGACACTGTACCCAGATACTGTCTGTTATTGGGGACAGTGTGCCCTGATCCAGTCTGTTATTGGGGACAGTGTACCCAGATCCTGTCTGTTATTGGGGACAGTGTACCCAGACCCTGTCTGTTATTGGGGACAGAGTACCCAGATACTGTCTGTTATTGGGGACAGAGTACCCTGATCCCATCTGTTATTGGGGACAGTGTACCCTGATCCTGTCTGTTATTGGGGACAGTGTACCCTGATCCTGTCTGTTATTGGGGACAGTGTGCCCTGATCCTGTCTGTTATTGGGGACAGTGTACCCAGATCCTGTCTGTTATTGGGGACAGTGTACCCAGATCCTGCTGTTATTGGGGACAGTGTGCCCAGACCCTGTCTGTTATTGGGGACAGTGTACCCAGATACTGTCTGTTATTGGGGACAGTGTGCCCAGACCCTGTCTGTTATTGGGGACAGTGTACCCAGATCCTGTCTGTTATTGGGGACAGTGTGCCCAGACCCTGTCTGTTATTGGGAACAGTGTACCCAGATTCTGTCTGTTATTGGGGACAGTGTACCCAGATCCTGTCTGTTATTGGGGACAGTGTACCCAGATCCTGTCTGTTATTCGGGACAGTGTACCCAGATCCTGCCTGTTATTGGGGACAGTGTGCCCAGATCCTGTCTGTTATTGGGGACAGTGTACCCAGATACTGTCTGTTATTGGGGACAGTGTGCCCAGACCCTGTCTGTTATTGGGGACAGTGTACCCAGATACTGTCTGTTATTGGGGACAGTGTGCCCAGACCCTGTCTGTTATTGGGGACAGTGTACCCTGATCCTGTCTGTTATTGGGTTCAGTGTCCCTAGATCCTGTCTGTTATGGGGGACAGTGTACCCAGATCCTGCCTGTTAATGGGGACAGTGTGCCCAGATCCTGTCTGTTATTGGCGACAGAGTACCCAGATCCTGTCTGTTATTGGGGACAGTGTACCCTGATCCTGTCTGTTATTGGGGACAGTGTACCCAGATCCTGTCTGTTATTGGGGACAGTGTACCCTGATCCTGTCTGTTATTGGGGACAGTGTACCATGATCCGGTCTGTTATTGGGGACAGTGTACCCAGATCCTGTCTGTTATTGGGGACAGTGTACCCTGATCCTGTCTGTTATTGGGGACAGAGTACCCAAATACTGTCTGTTATTGGGGACAGAGTACCCTGATCCTGTCTGTTATTGGGGACAGTGTACCCTGATCCTGTCTGTTATTGGGGACAGTGTACCCAGATCCTGTCTGTTATTGGGAACAGTTTGTACCCAGATCCTGTCTGTTATTGGGGACAGAGTACCCTGATCCTGTCTGTTATTGGGGACAGTGTACCCAGATCCTGTCTGTTATTCGGGACAGTGTACCATGATCCTGCCTGTTATTGGGGACAGTGTGCCCAGACCCTGTCTGTTATTGGGGACAGTGTACCAAGATACTGTCTGTTATTGGGGACAGTGTACCATGATCCTGTCTGTTATTGGGGACAGTGTACCCTGATCCTGTCTGTTATTGGGGACAGTGTACCCAGATCCTGCGTGTTATTGGGGACAGTGTACCCTGATCCTGTCTGTTATTGGGGACAGTGTACCCAGATCCTGTCTGTTATTGTGGACAGTGTACCCAGGTACTGTCTGTTATTGGGGACAGTATACCCAGGTACTGTCTGTTATTGGGGACAGTGTACCATGATCCTGTCTGTTGTTGGGGACAGTGTATCCTGTTCCTGTCTGTTATTGGGGACAGAGTACCCTGATCCTGTCTGTTATTGGGGACAGTGTACCCAGGTACTGTCTGTTATTGGGGACAGTGTACCCTGATCCTGTCTGTTATTGGGGACAGTGTACCCAGGTACTGTCTGTTACTGGGGACAGTGGTCCCAGATCCTGTCTGTAATTGGGGACACTGTACCCAGATACTGTCTGTTATTGGGGACAGTGTGCCCTGATCCAGTCTGTTATTGGGGACAGTGTACCCTGAACCTGTCTGTTATTGGGGACAGTGTACCCAGACCCTGTCTGTTATTGGGGACAGAGTACCCAAATACTGTCTGTTATTGGGGACAGAGTACCCTGATCCTGTCTGTTATTGGGGACAGAGTACCCTGATCCTGTCTGTTATTGGGGACAGTGTACCCAGATCCTGTCTGTTATTGGGGACAGTTTGTACCCAGAACCTGTCTGTTATTGGGGACAGAGTACCCTGATCCTGTCTGTTATTGGGGACAGAGTACCCAGATCCTGTCTGTTATTGGGGACAGTGTACCCAGATACTGTCTGTTATTCGGGGCAGTGTACCCAGATCCTGTCTGTTATTGGGGTCAGTGTACCCTGATCCTGTCTGTTATTGGGGTCCGTGTACCCAGATCCTGTCTGTTATTGGAGACAGTGTGCCCAGATCCTGCCTGTTATTGGGGTCCGTGTACCCAGATCCTGTCTGTTATTGGGGACAGTGTGCCCAGACCCTGTCTGTTATTGGGAACAGAGTACCCAGATACTGTCTGTTATTGGGGACAGAGTACCCTGATCCCATCTGTTATTGGGGACAGTGTACCCAGATCCTGTCTGTTATTGGGGACAGTGTACCATGATCCTGTCTGTTATTGGGGTCAGAATACCCTGATCCCGTCTGTTATTGGGGACAGTGTACCCTGATCCTGTCTGTTATTGGGGACAGTGTACCCAGATCCTGTCTGTTATTGTGGACAGTGTACCCAGGTACTGTCTGTTATTGGGGACAGTATACCCAGGTACTGTCTGTTATTGGGGACAGTGTACCATGATCCTGTCTGTTGTTGGGGACAGTGTATCCTGTTCCTGTCTGTTATTGGGGACAGAGTACCCTGATCCCATCTGTTATTGGGGACAGTGTACCCAGATCCTGTCTGTTATTGGGGACAGTGTACCCTGATCCTGTCTGTTATTGGGGACAGTGTGCCCTGATCCTTTCTCTTATTGGGGACAGTGTATCCTGATCCTGTCTGTTATTGGGAACAGTGTACCCAGATTCTGTCTGTTATTGGGGACAGTGTACCCAGATCCTGTCTGTTATTGGGGACAGTGTGCCCAGATCCTGTCTGTTATTGGGGACAGTGTACCCAGATCCTGTCTGTTATTCGGGACAGTGTACCCAGATCCTGCCTGTTATTGGGGACAGTGTGCCCAGACCCTGTCTGTTATTGGGGACAGTGTACCCAGATACTGTCTGTTATTGGGGACAGTGTACCATGATCCTGTCTGTTATTGGGGACAGTGTACCCAGGTACTGTCTGTTATTGGGGACAGTGTACCATGATCCTGTCTGTTATTGGGGACAGTGTACCCAGATACTGTCTGTTATTGGGGACAGTGTACCCAGATCCTGCCTGTTATTGGGGACAGTGTACCCTGATCCTGTCTGTTATTGGGGACAGTGTACCCAGATCCTGTCTTTTATTGGGGACAGTGTACCCAGATACTGTCTGTTATTGGGGACAGTGTACCATGATCCTGTCTGTTATTGGGGACAGTTTACCCAGATCCTGTCTGTTATTGGGGACAGTGTACCCAGATCCTGCCTGTTATTGGGGACAGTGTACCCTGATCCTGTCTGTTATTGGGGACAGTGTACCCAGATCCTGTCTGTTATTGGGGACAGTGTACCCAGGTACTGTCTGTTATTGGGGACAGTGTACCATGATCCTGTCTGTTGTTGGGGACAGTGTATCCTGATCCTGTCTGTTATTGGGGACAGAGTACCCAGGTACTGTCTGTTATTGGGGACAGTGTACCCTGATCCTGTCTGTTATTGGGGACAGTGTACCCAGGTACTGTCTGTTATTGGGGACAGTGTACCCAGATCCTGTCTGTAATTGGGGAGACTGTACCCTGATACTGTCTGTTATTGGGGACAGTGTGCCCTGATCCAGTCTGTTACTGGGGACAGTGTACCCTGATCCTGTCTGTTATTGGGGACAGTGACCCAGATCCTGTCTGTTATTGGGGACAGTGTACCCTGATCCTGTCTGTTATTGGGGACAGTGTACTCAGATCCTGTCTGTTATTGGGGACAGTTTGTACCCAGATCCTGTCTGTTATTGGGGACAGAGTACCCTGATCCTGTCTGTTATTGGGGACAGAGTACCCAGATCCTGTCTGTTATTGGGGACAGTGTACCCAGATACTGTCTGTTATTCGGGGCACTGTACCCAGATCCTGTCTGTTATTGGGGTCAGTGTACCCTGATCCTGTCTGTTATTGGGGACAGTGTACCCTGATCCTGTCTGTTATTGGGGACAGTGTGCCCAGATCCTGCCTATTATTGGGGTCAGTGTACCCAGATCCTGTCTGTTATTGGGGACAGTGTGCCCAGACCCTGTCTGTTATTGGGGACAGAGTACCCAGATACTGTCTGTTATTGGGGACAGAGTACCCTGATCCCATCTGTTATTGGGGACAGTGTACCCAGATCCTGTCTGTTATTGGGGACAGTGTACCCAGATCCTGTCTGTTATTGGGGACAGTGTACCCAGATCCTGTCTGTTATTGGGGACAGTGTACCTGATCCTGTCTGTTATTGGGGACAGTGTGCCCAGATCCTGTCTGTTATTGGGGTTAGTGTACCCAGATCCTGTCTGTTATTGGGAACAGTGTACCCAGATTCTGTCTGTTATTGGGGACAGTGTACCCAGATCCTGTCTGTTATTGGGGACAGTGTACCCAGATCCTGTCTGTTATTCGGGACAGTGTACCCAGATCCTGCCTGTTATTGGGGACAGTGTGCCCAGACCCTGTCTGTTATTGTGGACAGTGTACCCAGATACTGTCTGTTATTGGGGACAGTGTACCATGATCCTGTCTGTTATTGGGGACAGTTTACCCAGATCCTGTCTTATTGGGGACAGTGTACCCAGATCCTGCCTGTTATTGGGGACAGTGTACCCTGATCCTTTCTGTTATTGGGGACAGTGTACCCAGATCCTGTCTGTTATTGGGGACAGTGTACCCAGGTACTGTCTGTTATTGGGGACAGTGTATCCAGGTACTGTCTGTTATTGGGGACAGTGTACCATGATCCTGTCTGTTGTTGGGGACAGTGTATCCTGATCCTGTCTGTTATTGGGGACAGAGTACCCAGATACTGTCTGTTATTGGGGACAGAGTACCCTGATCCTGTCTGTTATTGGGGACAGTGTACCCAGGTACTGTCTGTTATTGGGGACAGTGTACCCTGATCCTGTCTGTTATTGGGGACAGTGTACCCAGGTACTGTCTGTTATTCGGGACAGTGTACCCAGATCCTGTCTGTAATTGGGGACAGTGTACCCAGATACTGTCTGTTATTGGGGACAGTGTGCCCTGATCCAGTCTGTTATTGGGGACAGTGTACCCTGATCCTGTCTGTTATTGGGGACAGTGTACCCTGATCCTGCCTGTTCATGCGGTCAGTGTACCCTGATCCTGTCGGTTATTGGGGACAGTGAACCCTGATCCTGTCTGTTATTGGGGACAGTGTACCATGATCCTGTCTGTTATTGGAGACAGTGTACCATGATCCTGCCTGTTATTGGAGACAGTGTACCATGGTCCTGTCTGTTATTGGGGACAGTGCACCCAGATCCTGTCTGTAATTGGGTACAGTGTACCCAGATACTGTGTGTTATTGGTGACAGTGTACCCTGATCCAGTCTGTTATTGGGGACAGTGTACCCAGATCCTGTCTGTTATTGGGGACAGTGTACCCTGATCCTGTCTGTTATTGGGAACAGTGTACCCAGAACCTGTCTGTTATTGGGGACAGTGTACCCAGATCCTGTCTGTTATTCGGGACAGTGTACCCTGATCCTGTCTGTTATTGGCGACAGTGTATCCAGATCCTGTCTGTTATTGGGGACAGTGTGCCCAGATCCTGCCTGTTATTGGGGACAGTGTACCCAGATCCTGTATGTTATTGGGAACAGTGTACCCAGATCCTGTCTGTTATTGGGGACAGTGTGCCCTGATCCTGTCTGTTATTGGGGTCATTGTACCCTGATCCTGTCTGTTATTGGCGACAGTGTACCCTGATCCTGTCTGTTATTGGGGACAGTGTACCCTGATCCTGTCTGTTATTGGGGACAGTGTGCCCAGATCCTGCCTGTTATTGGGGACAGTGCAGCCTGATCCTGTCTGTTATTGGGGACAGTGTACCCAGATCCTGTCTGTTATTGGGAACAGTGTACCCAGATCCTGTCTGTTATTGGGAACAGTGTACCCAGATCCTGTCTGTTATTGGGGACAGTGTGCCCAGACCCTGTCTGTTATTGGGGACAGAGTTCCCAGATACTGTCTGTTATTGGGGACAGTGTGCCCAGACCTTGTCTGTTATTGGGGACAGAGTACCCTGATCCTGTCTGTTATTGGGGACAGAGTACCCAGATCCTGTCTGTTATTGGGGACACTGTACCCAGATCCTGTCTGTTATTGGGGTCAGTGTACCATGATCCTGTCTGTTATTGGGGACAGTGTACCCTGATCCTGTCTGTTATTGGGGACAGAGTAACCTTATCCTGTCTGTTATTGGGGACAGTGTACCCTGATCCTGTCTGTTATTGGAGAAAGTGTACCCTGATCCTGTCTGTTATTGGGGACAGTGTACCCAGATCCTGTCTGTTATTGGGGACAGTGTACCCTGATCCTGTCTGTTATTGGGGACAGTGTGCCCTGATCCTGTCTGTTATTGGGGACAGTGTACCCAGATCCTGTCTGTTATTGGGGACAGTGTGCCCAGATACTGTCTGTTATTGGGGACAGAATACCCTGATCCTGTCTGTTATTGGGGACAGTGTACCCAGATCCTGTCTGTTATTGGGGACAGAGTACCCTGATCCTGTCTGTTATTTGGGACAGTGTACCCTGATCCTGTCTGTTATTGGGGTCAGTGTACCCTGATCCTGTCTGTTATTGGGGACAGTGTACCCTGATCCTGTCTGTTATTGGGGACAGTGTACCCAGATCCTGCCTGTTATTGGGGACAGTGTACCCTGATCCTGTCTGTTACTGGGGTCAGTGTACCCAGATCCTGCCTGTTATTGGGGACAGTGTGCCCAAACCGTGTCTGTTATTGGGGACAGAGTACCCAGATACTGTCTGTTATTGGGGACAGAGTACCCTGATCCTGTCTGTTATTGGGGACAGTGTACCCAGATACTGTCTCTTGTTGGGGACAGTGTACCATGATACAGTCGGTTATTGGGATCAGAGTACCCTGATCCTGTCTGTTATTGGGGACAGTGTACCCAGATCCTGTCTGTTATTGGGGACAGTGTACCCTGATCCTGTCTGTTATTGGGGACAGTGTACCCTGATCCTGTCTGTTATTGGAGACAGTGTACCCTGATCCTGTCTGTTATTGGGGACAGTGTACCGTGATCCTGTCTGTTATTGGGAACAGTGTACCCAGATCCTGTCTGTTATTGGGGACAGTGTACCCAGATCCTGTCTGTTATTGGGGACAGTGTGCCCAGATCCTGCCTGTTATTGGGGACAGTGCAGCCTGATCCTGTCTGTTATTGGGGACAGTGTACCCGATCCTGTCTGTTATTGGGGACAGTGTATCCTGATCCTGTCTGTTATTGGGAACAGTGTACCCAGATCCTGTCTGTTATTGGCGACAGTGTACCCAGATCCTGTCTGTTATTGGGGACAGTGTGCCCAGATCCTGCCTGTAATTGGGGACTGTGCACCCAGATCCTGTCTGTTATTGGGAACAGTGTACCCAGATCCTGTCTGTTATTGGGAACAGTGTACCCAGATCCTGTCTGTTATTGGGGACAGTGTGCCCAGACCCTATCTGTTATTGGGGACAGAGTACCCAGATACTGTCTGTTATTGGGGACAGTGTGCCCAGACCCTGTCTGTTATTGGGGACAGAGTACCCTGATCCTGTCTGTTATTGGGGACAGTGTACCCTGATCCTGTCTGTTATTGGGGACAGAGTACCCAGATCCTGTCTGTTATTGGGGACACTGTACCCAGATCCTGCCTGTTATTGGGGACAGTGTACCCTGATCCTGTCTGTTATTGGCTACAGTGTCCCCAGATCTGCCTGTTATTGGGGACAGTGTACCCAGATCCTGTCTGTTATTGGGGACAGAGTACCCTGATCCTGTCTGTTATTGGGGACAGTGTGCCCTGATCCTGTCTGTTATTGGGACAGAGTACCCTGATCCTGTCTGTTTTTGGGGACAGTGTGCCCAGATCCTGCCTGTTATCGGGGACAGTGTACCCAGATCCTGTCTGTTATTGGGGACAGTGTACCCAGATCCTGTCTGTTATTGGGGACAGAGTACCCTGATCCTGTCTGTTATTGGAGACAGTGTACCCTGATCCTGTCTGTTATTGGGGACAGTGTACCCAGATCCTGTCTGTTATTGGGGTCAGTGTAACCTGATCCTGCCTGTTATTGGGGACAGTGTACCCAGATCCTGTCTGTTATTGGGGACAGTGTACCCTGATCCTGTCTGTTATTGGGGACAGAGTACCCAGATCCTGTCTGTTATTGGGGACAGTGTACCCAGATCCTGTCTGTTATTGGGGACAGTGTACCCAGATCCTGTCTGTTATTGGGGACAGAGTACCCTGATCCTGTCTGTTATTGGGGACAGTGTACCCAGATCCTGTCTGTTATTGGGGTCAGTGTACCATGATCCTGTCTGTTATTGGGGACAGTGTACCCTGATCCTGTCTGTTATTGGGGACAGTGTACCCAGATCCTGTCTGTTATTGGGGTCAGTGTAACCTGATCCTGCCTGTTATTGGGGACAGTGTACCCAGATCCTGTCTGTTATTGGGGACAGTGTACCCTGATCCTGTCTGTTATTGGGGACAGAGTACCCAGATCCTGTCTGTTATTGGGGACAGTGTACCCAAATCCTGTCTGTTATTTGGGACAGTGTACCCAGATCCTGTTTGTTAATGGGGACAGTGAACCCTGATCCTGTCTGTTATTGGGGACAGTGTACCCTGATCCTGTCTGTTAATGGGGACAGTGTACCCAGATCCTGTCTGTTATTGGGGACAGTGTACCCAAATCCTGTCTGTTAATTGGGACAGTGTACCCAGATACTGTTTGTTAATGGGGACAGTGAACCCTGATCCTGTCTGTTATTGGGGACAGTGTACCCTGATCCTGTCTGTTAATGGGGACAGTGTACCCAGATCCTGTCTGTTAATGGGGACAGTGTACCCAGATCCTGTCTGTTATTGGGGTCAGTGTACCCTGATCCTGTCTGTTAATGGGGACAGTGTACCCAGATCCTGTCTGTTATTGGGGACAGTGGACCCAGATCCTGTCTGTTATTGGGGACAGTGTCCCCAGATCCTGCCTGTTATTGGGGACAGTGTACCCAGATCCTGTCTGTTATTGGGGACAGTGTACCCTTCCTGTCTCCGTGGTACTGATGCTGTAGATCAGGGTAGTCTGATGCTGGGAATTGGTGTTCCTCTGTCACAGACAAAGTGAGAAAGGGAACTAGGCCCTGGCTCGTTTTTGTGAGGAATATGGATTGTTCACTCGGTGAAATAACTAGCTGCAAATGTGTTGCTGGTCAAAGCACAGCAGGTTAGGCAGCATCTCAGGAATAGAGAATTCGACGTTTCGAGCATAAGCCCTTCATCAGGAATAAGAGAGAGAGAGCCAAGCCGGCTGAGATAAAAGGTAGGGAGGAGGGACTAGGGGGAGGGGCGATGGAGGTGGGATAGGTGGAAGGAGGTCAAGGTGAGGGGGATAGGCCGGAGTGGGGTGGGGGCGGAGAGGTCAGGAAGAGGATTGCAGGTTAGGAGGGCGGTGCTGAGTTGAGGGAACCGACTGAGACAAGGTGGGGGGAGGGGAAATGAGGAAGCTGGAGAAATCTGAATTCATACCTTGTGGTTGGAGGGTTCCCAGGCGGAAGATGAGGCGCTCCTCCTCCAGCCGTCGTGTAGTTGTGTTCTGCCGGTGGAGGAGTCCAAGGACCTGCATGTCCTCGGTGGAGTGGGAGGGGGAGTTAAAGTGTTGAGCCACGGGGTGATTGGGTTGGTTGGTTCGGGCGGCCCAGAGGTGTTCTCTGAAGCGTTCCGCAAGTAAGCGGCCTGTCTCACCAATATAGAGGAGGCCACATCGGGTGCAGCGGATGCAATAGATGATGTGTGTGGAGGTACAGGTGAACTTGTGGCAGTTTATTTCTTGAAGTGATTAATGACAATGGTTAGAATTATACCCCATCTTCATTCATGGGGAGCACATGGCCAGTCAGACAAGAACCTGTGAACTGGGAGCCTCATCCTCAAATTCCACCCTCTACTGCCCAAATTAACCCCTCCACCCCACATCCCCCCTCACCCCCCTCATCCCTCACCCCACACACCCCCTCCCCTCACCCCACAGCCCCCCTCACTCCCCTCACCCCACACACCCCTCATCCCTCACTACACACCACCCCCTCACCCCTCACCCCACACTCCCCCTCACCCCAGCATCCTATAGCCCCCTCAGTCTCTGAGAGAAAGAACAGACCATTCAGCCCCTTCAGCCCAGTCCATCCACTGTGACTGATCTGTGACCTACCCCCATATCTTCTGCCTTTACTCCATATTCCTCCTTATCCTTGCTTCACTGTAATCTCTCAATTTCAGATTAAATGAACATTATTCAGAATTAATTACCGTTTGCAGAAGAGAATTTCAAACATCTCTCACCCTTTGTGTCTAAAGATATTTCCAGTATTCATTCCTCAGAGACCTGGCTCCCATTTTTAAACTCTGCCCCCTCATTCTAGACTCTCCAAGTAACGGAAATAGTTTCTTTATCCCCTATTTCTGTATCACTTAAAACATTGACGGTTTCAATGAAATTACCCCTTACTCTTCGAAATTCCAGAGATCCAATCCCAGATTGTTTCATCTCACACAGAATTAAACTCATGAAGTCCCAGTAGCTTTCTGGTGCATTCCCTCCAAGATCAGTCTCCTCCTTCCTGAGGTGGTGCTCACAACCAGATGTGGGCAGCGAGAGCCTTGATTGTCTTGTGTTCGCGTCCTCGTAATATGAAGCCACATACCACCTTCGATTAAAACGTCACAATTGGGAACAGAAGATAATGATCAATTCACTTTGATTTCTGATCTTGTTGCTCATTGTTTCTGGTTGTCCACCATTTAGAAAGTCCCACTTTACAAACTTTCCTGATTCAAAATGGGCAGCCTCTAATTTTCCTGCGTTGAAATTCACTTGCCTCGGCTTCTCCTGTAACGAGGTTGAATATTTTTAAGGTGGCACTAAATAGATGCTTCTCACTCAACACGACCCCCACCGTCATTAAAGGACCTGCTGAAATAACTGCACAGAGACCAGTATCCTGTAAGCAAGCCCCCCCCCCACTTACACCTGCTCATTATCCCCACTCTCCATCTCCTGTTGCTAGGTTAGTGTCCTAACCAAGCCCATCATCAACTTTTACTTCTGTCATTTTTGAAAGATTTCTCCTGATCGTCCATGTAAGTCAATCGAATTAACATCTGCATACATTCCCCATCCATTACATACACCACCTCTTCAAACATATCACTCCCATTCCTGAGCTATGAACGCCCCTTTACAAACCTCTCTGCTCAGCGGAGTATTTACAACCTTATTGGCCATCCTATCCCGAACCATTCATTCATATCATTTAGACTTTGACTTAAATGGTCTGTAGTTTTGTGGGCTCCCTCTCACAGCTTTCTGAAGCTGTGGACTTATTTGTAGAAATTTCTGATTGACTGAAACAGTTGTTGAAGTTTGAATGTTGGAAGATTATAGTTAGGGAGACTGGCAGGTGCTCTCAGCTGTGGAGTGGTACTGTCACTGCACCAGTGACCTAGGAGGCTGGAGACTGAGTTTCAAATCTCACATGATGTTGAAATTTGAATTCACATAGAATCAGAAAGTGCATGTCTAATGATAACGAGGTAGCCATTGCTGTGAAAACCCACCTGGTTCACTTAATGCCCTTTAGAGAAGGAAATCTGCCAAACTTAGCTGGTCTGGCCCTCATGTGACCACAGCACTTAACTAATCTCTGAAATGGTCCTCGCAAACCATTTCAAATTGCTCAAAAGTCTCAGAAAAAAGAAGTGAAACTGGACAGAACACCCAGCACTGGAAAATACAACAGCAGAAACAGCTCTGTTAATCCTGTAAAATCCTCCTTATTAACCTGGGAGCTAGTGCAGTCTCACAGACTAGTCAAGCACCAGCCTGACATAGTCATTCTTACAGAATCATACCTTACAGATAATACCTCAAACCCCTCCTTTACCATCCCTGGATATGTCCTGTCCCACCAGCAGGATGGATCCAGCACATGTGCTGGCACAGTGGGATACAGTCGGGAGGGAGTTGCCCAGGAAGCCCTTGACATCGACTCTGGACCCCATGAAGTTTCATGGCTTCAGGTTAAACGTGGGTAAGGAAACCTCTTCCTGGTTACCACGTAGCGTCCTCTTTCGGCTGATGAATCGTTACTCCTCCATGTTGAACAACACTTAGAGGAAGCACTGAGGGTAGCAAGGGGACAAAGTGTACTCTGGGTGGAGGATTACACTGTCCACCACCAAGAGTGACTTGGCAGCAGCATTACTGATCGAGCTGGTCGGGTCCTAAAGGATATAACCGCTAGACTGGGTCTGCAGCAGGCGGTGAAGGGACCAACAAGAGGAAAAGACATACCTGACCTCATCCTTACTAATCTGCCGGCTGCAGAAGCATCTGTCCATGACAGAATCGGTAAAAGTGACCACCGCACTGTCCACGTTGAGAATACCCTCCATCGTGTTGTGTGGTACTATCACTGTGCTCAATGGGACAGACTTCAAACCGATCTAGCAGCCTCAGGACTGGGTACCCAGGAGGCGCTATGGGTCATCAACAGCAGGAGAACACATAATAAGACTAGAGCCCATCGTGTTGGAGGTAATTGATGAACATGGTTGGAGGATTGGCTGACTAATGGAAAACCTGACAGTTGGGTTAAAGAGGGTATTTTCAGGATGGCAACCAGGAATCATGCTGGGATCACAATTATTTACAATACACATTACTGACATGGATGAGGAAATGTGATAGTGCTATTGCCTGGTTTGCAGATGACACAAAAGTAGGTGGGAAGGCAGGAGTCCGCAGAGGGATGTAGACAGGGTAAGCGAGTGAGTGGGAACTTGGCAGATAGAATATAATGAGAAGAAATGTGAAGTTATGCACTTTGGCAGGAGAGCTGAATATTATTGAAATGGAGAAAGACTACAGGAAGTTACAGAACAGAGGGATATGGGAGTCCCTATACAAGGGTCACAACAAGCTCACATCGACAATAGTACAGGCAAATGGAATATTGTCCTTTATTTCAAAAGGAATGGAGAATGACAGTGAGGAGGTTTTGCTAAAATGTTGCTAAAAAACACTAGTCTTATGGTCTGATAGTTTTACAACCTGAGTTCAAATACAGGAAAAGAGTTAAATTCCAGTAGTGATGGGAGGTAACATTGCTGGCTGCATTGAAATGAGTAAGGCATCAAGGGGCCCTGGCAAAACTGGAATCAGTGGGAATCACAGGCAAACTCTCTGCTAGTTAGAGTCATACCTGGCACAAAGGAAGCTGGTTGTGGTTGTTGGAAGGTCAGTTACCTCAGCTCCAGGACATCTCTGCAGGAGTCCCTCAGGGTAGTGTCCTAGACCCAACCATCTTCAGCTGCTTCATCAATGACCTTCCCTCTGTCATAAGGTCAGAAGTGGGAATGTTCACTGATGATTACACAATGTGTGGTTCTGTTCGCCGAGCTGGGAGATTTTGTTGCAAACGTTTCGTCCCCTGTCTAGGTGACATCCTCAGTGTTTGGGAGCCTCCTGTGAAGCACTTCTGTGCTGATTCCTCCGGCATTTATACTGGTTTGAATCTGCCGCTTCCGGTTGTCAGTTGCTGACCGCTGCAGTGGCCGGTATATAGGGTCTAGGTCGATGTGTCTGTTGATAGAATTTGTGGATGAGTGCCATGCCTCTAGGAATTCCATGGCTGTTCTCTGTTTGGCCTGTCCTATAATAGGGGTGTTGTCCCAATCGAATTTGTGTTGTTTGTCATCTGAGTGTATGGCTACTAAGGATAGCTGGTCGTGTCGTTTCGTGGCTAGTTGGTGTTCATGGATGCGGGTTGTTAGCTGTCTTCCTGTTTGTCCTATGTAGTGTTTTGTGCAGTCCTTGCGTGGGATTTTGTACACCTAGTTGTTGGGTGTATATATACCAACTATATATAGTGACAGGCAGGTGTGGGTCAGGCAGGTGTGGGTCAGGCAGGCGTGGGACAGGCAGGCGTGGGACAGGCAGGCGTGGGTCAGGCAGGCGTGGGACAGGCAGGTGTGGATCAGGCAGGTGTGGGACAGGCAAGTGTGGGACAGGCAGGTGTGGGACAGGCAGGTGTGGATCAGGCAGGTGTGGGACAGGCAGGTGTGGGTCAGGCAGGTGTGGGTCAGGCAGGTGTGGGACAGGCAGGTGTGGGTCAGGCAGGTGTAGATCAGGCAGGCGTGGATCAGGCAGGGGTGGGTCAGGCAGGTGTGGGACAGGCAGGTGTGGGACAGGCAGGTGTGGATCAGGCAGGTGTGGATCAGGCAGGTGTGGGTCAGGCAGATGTGGCACAGGCAGATGTGGGACAGGCAGGTGTGGGACAGGCAGGTGTGGATCAGGCAGGTGTGGGACAGGCAGATGTGGCACAGGCAGATGTGGGACAGGCAGGTGTGGGACAGGCAGGTGTGGATCAGGCAGGTGTGGGTCAGGCAGATGTGGCACAGGCAGATGTGGGACAGGCAGGTGTGGGACAGGCAGGTGTGGATCAGGCAGGTGTGGGACAGGCAGGTGTGGGTCAGGCAGGTGTGGGACAGGCAGGTGTGGGACAGGCAGGTGTGGGTCAGGCAGGTGTGAGTCAGGCAGATGTGGATCAGGCAGGTGTAGGACAGGCAGGTGTGGATCAGGCAGGTGTGGGTCAGGCAGGTGTGGGACAGGCAGGTGTGGGACAGGCAGGTGTGGGACAGGCAGGTGTGGTTCAGGCAGGTGTGGGACAGGCAGGTGTGGGTCAGGCAGGTGTGGGACAGGCAGGTGTGGATCAGGCAGGTGTGGGACAGGCAGGTGTGGGACAGGCAGGTGTGGGTCAGGCAGGTGTGGGACAGGCAGGTGTGGTTCAGGCAGGTGTGGGACAGGCAGGTGTGGGTCAGGCAGGTGTGGGACAGGCAGGTGTGGATCAGGCAGGTGTGGATCAGGCAGGTGTGGGACAGGCAGGTGTGGATCAGGCAGATGTGGGACAGGCAGGTGTGGATCAGGCAGGTGTGGGACAGGCAGATGTGGATCAGGCAGGTGTGAGACAGGCAGATGTGGATCAGGCAGATGTGGGACAGGCAGGTGTGGGACAGGCAGATGTGGATCAGGCAGGTGTGAGACAGGCAGGTGTGGGACAGGCAGGTGTAGATCAGGCAGGCGTGGATCAGGCAGGTGTGGATCTGGCAGGTATAAATCAGGCAGGTGTGGGACAGGCAGGTGTAGATTGAATGGATCAGTTGGAGAGACAGTTAGAAGCGATGAAGAATTTGCAACAGCAATAGTATGTGATGGATGGCAGTTATAGGAAGGGGAGAAAGTCTCAGATACAGTCACATAGATGGGTTTACTCTAGGAAAGGTAAGAGAGGTAGGCACCTAGGGCAGGAGCCTTTTGTGGAAATACCTATTTCAAGCAGGTATGCTGTTTTGGAAAATGTAGGGGGTGCTGGATTCTCAGGGGAACGTAGCACGAGCAGCCAAGTTTCTGGTATTGAGACTGGCTCTAATGCAACAAGGGGTACGTCGGCTTCCAAGAGATCAATTGTGTTAGGGGATTCTGTAGTCAGAGGTACAGACAGATGTTTCTGTGACCAGCTGAGAAAAAGCAGAATGGTGTGTTGTTTCCCTGGTGCCAGGATCAAGGGTGTCTCAGAGAGGGTGTAGAATATTCTCACGGGGGAGAGGGGCCAGCAGGAGATCATTGTCCACATTGGAACCAATGATATATGAAGGAAAATGGTTGAGATTCTGAAGGGAGATTACAGAGAGTTAGGCAGAAATTTAAAAAGAAGGTCCTCAAGAGTAGTAATATCTGGATTACTCCCAATGCTATGAGCTAGTGAGGGCAGGAATAGGAGGATAGAGCAGATGAATGCATGGCTGAGGAGCTGGTGTATGGGAGAAGGATTCACATTTTTGGATCATTGGAATCTCTTTTGGGGTAGAAGTGACCTGTACAAGAAGGACGGATTGCACCTAAATTGGAAGGGGACCAATATACTAGCAGGGAAATTTGCTAGAGCTGCTCAGGGGGATTTAAACTAGTAAGGTGGGGGTGGGGTGGTGGTGGGGGGTGGGACCCAGGGAGGTAGTGAGGAAAGAGATCAATCTGAGACTGGTACAGTTGAGAACAGAAGTGAATCAAAACGTCAGGGCAGGCAGGGACAAGGTAGGACTAATACATTAAACTGCATTTATTTCAATGCAAGGGGCCTAACAAGGAAGGCAGATGAACCTAGGGCATGGTTAGGAACATGGGACTGGGATATCATAGCAATTACAGAAACATGGCTCAGGGATGGGCAGGACTGGCAGCTTAATGTTCCAGGATACAAATGCTACAGGAAGGATAGAAAAGAAAGCAAGAGAGGGGGAGTGGCATTTCTGATGTGGGGAGGGGGAGTGGCATTACAGTTGTGCTGAGAGAGAGGATATTCCCAGAAATACATCCAGGGAAGTTATTTGGGTGGAACTGAGAAATAAGAAAGGGATGATCACCTTATTGGGATTGTATTATAGACCCCCCAATAGTCAGAGGGAAATTGAGAAACAAACCTGTAAGGAGATCTCAGCTATCTGTAAAAATAATAGGGTAGTTATGGTAGGGGATTTTAACTTTCCAAACATTGACTGGGACTGCCATAGTGATTCAGTATGTGGATGTACCTACTAGAGAAGGTGCAAAACTTGACCTACTCTTGGGAAATAAGGCAGGGCAGGTGACTGAGGTGTCAGTGGGGGAGCACCTTTGGGGCCAGCGACCATAATTCTATTAGTTTTAAAATAATGATGGAAAAGGATAGACCAGATCTAAAAGTTGAAGTTCTAAATTGGAGAAAGACCAATTTTGATGGTATTAGGCAAGAACTTTTGAAAGCTGATTGGAGGCAGGTGTTCGCAGGTAAAGGGACGGCTGGAAAATGGGAAGCCTTCAGAAATGAGATAACAAGAATCCAGACAAAGTATATTCCTGTCAGGGTGAAAGGAAAGGCATTTGGGAAAGGGAATGCTGGATGACTAAAGAAATTGAGGGTTTGGTTAAGAAAAAGAAGGAAGCATATGTCAGGTACAGACAGGATAGATCGAGTGAATCCTTAGAAGAGTATAAAGGAAGTAGGAGTATACTTAATAGGGAAATCAGGAGGGCAAAACGGGGACATGAGATAGCGTTAGCAAATAGAATTAAGGATAATCCAAAGGGTTTTTACAAATACATTAAGGACAAAAGGGTAACTAGGGAGAGAATAGGGCCCCTCAAAGATCAGCAAGGCGGCCTTTGTGTGGAGCCACAGAAAATGGGGGAGATACTAAATGAATATTTTGCATCAGTATTTACTGTGGAAAAGGATATGGAAGATATAGACTGTAGGGAAATAGATGGTGACATCCTGCAAAATGTCCATATTACAGAGGAGGAAGTGCTGGATGTCTTGAAACAGTTAAAGGTGGATAAATCCCCAGGACCTGATCAGGTGTACCCGAGAACTCTGTGGGAAGCTCGAGAAGTGATTGCTGGGCCTCTTGCTGAGATATTTGTATCATCGATAGTCACAGGTGAGGTGCCGGAAGACTGGAGGTTGGGCAAACATGGTGACACTGTTTAAGAAGGGTAGTAAGGACAAGCCAGGGAACTATAGACCAGTGAGCCTGACCTCTGTGATGGGCAAGTTGTTGGAGGGAATCCTGAGGGACAGGATGTGCATGTATTTGGAAAGGCAAGGACTGATTAGGGATAGTCAACATGGCTTTGTGCGTGG
Source organism: Hemiscyllium ocellatum (assembly GCF_020745735.1). NCBI lineage: Eukaryota > Metazoa > Chordata > Chondrichthyes > Orectolobiformes > Hemiscylliidae > Hemiscyllium > Hemiscyllium ocellatum. The sequence goes on along the minus strand of NC_083425.1, from coordinate 863,817 downwards.
GAAATCATGTCTCACAAACTTGATTGAGTTTTTTGAAGAAGTAACAAAGAGGATTGATGAGAGCAGAGCAGTAGATGTGATCGATATGGATTTCAGTAAGGCGTTCAACAAGGTTCCCCATGGGAGACTGGTGAGCAAGGTTAGATCTCATGGAATACAGGGAGAACTAGCCATTTGGATACAGAACTGGCTCAAAGGTAGAAGACAGAGGGTGGTGGTGGAGGGTTGTTTTTCAGACTGGAGGCCTGTGACCAGTGGAGTGCCACAAGGATCGGTGCTGGGTTCTTTACTTTTTGACATTTACATAAATGATTTGAATGTGAGCATAAGAGGTACAGTTAGTAAGTTTGCAGATGACACCAAAATTGGAGGTGTAGTGGACAGTGAAGAGGGTTACCTCAGATTACAACAGGATCTGGACCAGATGGGCCAATGGGCTGAGAAGTGGCAGATGGAGTTTAATTCAGATAAATGTGAGGTGCTGCATTTTGGGAAAGCAAATCTTAGCAGGACTTATACACTTAATGGTAAGGTCCTGGGGAGTGTTGCTGAACAAAGAGACCTTGGAATGCAGGTTCATAGCTCCTTGAAAGTGGAGTCGCAGATAGATAGGATAGTGAAGAAGGCGTTTGGTATGCTTTCCTTTTTTGGTCAGACTATTGAGTACAGGAGTTGGGAGGTCATGTTGCGGCTGTACAGGACATTAGTTAGGCCACTGTTGGAATATTGCATGCAATTCTGGTCTTCTTCCTATTGGAAAGATGTTGTGAAACTTGAAAGGGTTCAGAAAAGATTTACAAGGATGTTGCCAGGGTTGGAGGATCTGAGCTACAGGGAGAGGCTGAACAGGCTGGGGCTGTTTTCCGTGGAGCGTTGGAGGCTGAGGGGTGACCTTATGGAGGTTTACAAAAAAATGTCTTTTCCCCGGGGTTGGTGAGTCCAGAACTAGAGGGCATAGGTTTTGGGTGAGAGGGGAAAGATATAAAAGAGACCTAAGGGGCAATTTTTTCACGCAGAGGGTGGTACGTGTATGGAATGAGCTGCCAGAGGAAGTGGTGGAGGCTGGTACAATTACAACATTGAAAAGGCATTTGGATGGGTATATGAATAGGAAGGGTTTGGAGGGATATGGGCCAAATGCAGGTGAATGGGACTAAATGAGTTTGGGATACCTGGTCAGCGTGGATAAGATGGGCTGAAGGGCCTGTTTCTGTGCTGTATGACAGGTGCTTGCTGTTCAATCCTCCCAGATTAGTGAGAGCCCAACAACACTGCAACACATTTACATAACGGATGTAAGCAAGAGCTGTCACTGAGGGCTGTGATCTTCTCACACTGTTACAGTGTTCTGTGCGTCAGCAGTAACACTGGCCCAGATTGTACTGCTCCATCTCATTCCAGGCAGTGTCCCACTGAGATATAGCCAGCTCTAACACAGACACAGAAACACAGAAACTACCAGCCCGTTGAGCCTATGGTAGCGAATTCTGTGTGGGTTTCCTTCATGTGTTCCGGTTTCCTCCCATAGTCCAAAGATGTGTATGTTAGGTGAAATGGCCATGCTCCATTGCCTGTAGTGTTAGAGGTATTAGTCGGGAATGGGTCTGGGTGGGTTGCTCTTCAGCGGGTCGGTGTGGACTTGTTGGGCCGAAGGGCCTGTTTCCACACTGTAAGTAATCTAATCTAATCTAAATGGTTCACCCTCAATCCTGAGACTGTGCGCCTCACTCTGGATTCCCCCCAAGATAAGGAACAACCTTCCTGCTTCTACCCTGTCGAGCTCTGTCAGAATTTTACAGGATTCAATTAGATCCCTCCTCATCCTTCTAAACCTCAGTCAGTATAATCCGAACTGTTCCAGTCTCTCCTCATTAGGTCAGTGCTGCCATCCCAGGGATCAGTTCGGGAATCGTTCACTGCAGTCCCTCCATCACCAGGACACCCTTCCTCAGAGAAAGAGACCTGAAACGCACACAAGATTCCAGGTGTGGTCTCACCACGGTCCTGTATAATTGCAACAAGCCATTCCTGCGCGTGGACCTGAATCCTCTCCTGTATCCTGGAAAGACCAGTGTACCATCTGTTTCCTTCACTGCCTGCTGACCTTCAGTGACCAGTCCACTAGGACACACAGGTCTCTCAGCTCCACCACTCGATCATGGCTGATACGTTTCTCAATCCCATTCTCCTGCCTTCTCTCCACAGCCCTTGATCCTCTGAACGAAGAACCTCCCTATCCCTGTTTTGAGTACACTCAGTGACCCGGCCTCCACAGCCCCCTGAGGCAATGAGTTCCACAGACTCCCCACCCTCTGGCTGAAGAAATTCCTCCCCATCACGTTCTAACCGGTTGACCCTTCACCCTGAGGCTGTACCCTTGGGTCCTAGTCTCTCCCAGTCGTGGAAACATCTTCCCCACGTCTACACTCTCCAGGCCTCTCGTATTCTGTAGGTTACAATGAGATGACCCCCATCTGTCCAAACTCCATTGAGGAGAGCGCAGTGAGGAGCGGTGATGGAGGGAAGCAGCTCCCAGCTCAGTTGGTTGTTTAAACATTCCACGAAGGAGGAACAGGAGAATGGCACTCCACTCCTCGGAGCTTCTCGTTTCTCCAATACAATCATGGCCGATCTCATTGTGGCCTCGACACTCTAGCTCTGTCTCACTCATGAGGGAACAATCCATCAGCCTCTGCCTTAGGGAGGCTCAGTGACTGAGTGTGCACTGTCCTGTGGGTGGTGCCGGGTTCACAGGCTCACACCACCCTGTCTACCAGAATGTGTCGGCCATCCCTTATTCTGGAACAGTGTCCCCTTGTGACTGTCCCTCTCTGAAAGAGAAGCAGCTACCCTCTGCCAAGACCCACCAGCTTCTGACACATTTCCATATGAACTCAAGTGGAAACCCCAGGGCAGTCTGTTCAAGACCCTACCCCCAAGTCCCCACTAGCCCCAACACCCAAACCCTACCACAACCTGAGCTGGTCCAGGGACCACCAGGTTCACTCTGACAAATGGGAAGTACTCGGGGTCAGCACCAGCAATGTTCAAGTCAGCAGGAACTTTCTGGAATCTGTAGAGTTGGGGAGGATGACAGCCAATGAGTGCCTGACGTGCGGTTGCTATGGAGATCAGGAGCGTGGCTGCTGCCTGTTTGATGTGGGAAGGTGATCACTGGAGGAAGACACTGTGGGTGAACCTCAACATTTCAGACAAATGGTTGTTTCTGTTTGCAGCTGCAGAGAGTGGCCAGGTACCTGGACCCACAGAATCTGGGACGGATCAGCTTCGAGGAATTCTGTCAGGGAATCTTCGCCATCAAAGGTAAGGACAAACCCCACGGGTGGGGCACATGGGAGGGAGCACACTCGGAGGGAATAGAACAGGGCGCGTCGTGGCTGCTGCACCCATGGCAACCAGAGAGAGCAGGAAGAGAGCCAGACCCCAGTGAGGGTGAGTGTGTGTGGGACTGTATCCAAGTGAGAGTCAGTGTGTGTGGGTCTGTACCCCAGTGAGGGTCAGTGTGTGTGGGACTGTACCCCAGCGAGGGTGAGTGTGTGTGGGACTGTACCCCAGTGAGAGTCAGTGTGTGTGGGAGTGTATCCCGGTGAGAGTCAGTGTGTGTGGGAGTGTATCCCAGTGAGAGTCAGTGTGTGTGGGAGTGTATCCCGGTGAGAGTCAGTGTGTGTGGGAGTGTATCCCGGTGAGAGTCAGTGTGTGTGGGAGTGTATCCCAGTGAGAGTCAGTGTGTGTGGGGGTGTACCCCAGTGAGAGTCAGTGTGTGTGGGAGTGTACCCCAGTGAGAGTCAGTGTGTGTGGGTGTGTACCCCAGTGAGGGGCGGTGTGTGGGTGTGTACCCCAGTGAGAGTCAGTGTGTGGGGGTGTGTACCCCAGTGAGGGGCGGTGTGTGGGTGTGTACCCCGGTGAGGGGCGGTGTGTGTGGGAGTGTACCCCAGTGAGGGGCGGTGTGTGGGTGTGTACCCCAGCAAGGGTCAGTGTGTGTGGGACTGTACCCCAGTGAGAGTCAGTGTGTGGGGGTGTGTACCCCAGTGAGGGGCGGTGTGTGGGTGTGTACCCCAGTGAGAGTCAGTGTGTGGGGGTGTGTACCCCAGTGAGGGGCGGTGTGTGGGTGTGTACCCCAGTGAGGGGCGGTGTGTGGGCGTGAGTGTGTACCCCAGTGAGGGGTGGTGTGTGGGTGTGTACCCCAGCGAGGGTCAGTGTGTGTGGGACTGTACCCCAGTGAGTGTCAGTGTGTGTGGGAGTGTACCCCAGTGAGGGGCGGTGTGTGGGCGTGAGTGTGTACCCCAGTGAGGGGCGGTGTGTGTGGGACTGTACCCCAGTGAGTGTCAGTGTGTGTGGGAGTGTACCCCAGTGAGGGGCGGTGTGTGGGTGTGTACCCCAGTGAGGGGCGGTGTGTGGGCGCGAGTGTGTACCCCAGTGAGGGGTGGTGTGTGGGTGTGTACCCCAGTGAGGGGCGGTGTGTGGGTGTGGGTGTGTACCCCAGTGAGGGGCGGTGTGTGGGTGTGTATTCCAGCGAGGGGTGGTGTGTGGGTGTGTACCCCAGTGAGAGTCAGTGTGTGGGGGTGTGTACCCCAGTGAGGGGCGGTGTGTGGGTGTGGGTGTGTACCCCAGGGAGGGGCGGTGTGTGGGTGTGTACCCCAGTGAGGGGCGGTGTGTGGGTGTGTATCCCAGTGAGGGGCGGTGTGTGGGTGTGTACCCCAGTGAGTGTCAGTGTGTGGGTGTGTACCCCAGTGAGGGGCGGTGTGTGGGGCTGTGTACCCCAGTGAGGGGCGGTGTGTGGGTGTGTACCCCAGTGAGGGGCGGTGTGTGGGTGTGTATTCCAGCGAGGGGCGGTGTGTGGGTGTGTACCCCAGTGAGGGGCGGTGTGTGGGTGTGTATTCCAGCGAGGGGCGGTGTGTGGGTGTGTATCCCAGCGAGGGGCGGTGTGTGGGTGTGTACCCCAGCGAGGGGCGGTGTGTGGGTGTGTATCCCAGCGAGGGGTGGTGTGTGGGTGTGTACCCCAGCGAGGGGCGGTGTGTGGGTGTGTATCCCAGCGAGGGGCGGTGTGTGGGTGTGTACCCCAGTGAGGGGCGGTGTGTGGGTGTGTATCCCAGCGAGGGGCGGTGTGTGGGTGTGTACCCCAGTGAGGGGCGGTGTGTGGGTGTGTATCCCAGCGAGGGGCGGTGTGTGGGTGTGTACCCCAGTGAGGGGCGGTGTGTGGGTGTGTATCCCAGCGAGGGGCGGTGTGTGGGTGTGTACCCCAGTGAGGGGCGGTGTGTGGGTGTGTATCCCAGCGAGGGGCGGTGTGTGGGTGTGTATCCCAGTGAGGGGTGGTGTGTGGGTGTGGGTGTGTACCCCAGTGTGGGGCGGTGTGTGGGTGTGGGTGTGTATCCCAGCGAGGGGCGGTGTGTGGGTGTGTATCCCAGCGAGGGGTGGTGTGTGGGTGTGGGTGTGTATCCCAGCGAGGGGCGGTGTGTGGGTGTGTATCCCAGCGAGGGGCGGTGTGTGGGTGTGTATCCCAGTGAGGGGTGGTGTGTGGGTGTGTACCCCAGTGAGGGGCGGTGTGTGGGTGTGGGTGTGTACCCCAGTGTGGGGCGGTGTGTGGGTGTGGGTCTGTACCCCAGTGAGGGGCGGTGTGTGGGTGTGTACCCCAGCGAGGGGCGGTGTGTGGGTGTGTACCCCAGTGAGAGTCAGTGTGTGGGGGTGTGTACCCCAGTGAGGGGCAGTGTGTGGGTGTGGGTGTGTACCCCCGTGAGGGGCGGTGTGTGGGTGTGTTGTGCGGGTCCCTGCTGTGATCTGTTTTGTTTGTGTTGACAGGTTGCGATGATCGATTGGGATCTGTCCTGGGTCTGGATAACCCTCACTTTGACATGGTGTATGAAGATTATTACTGTCACCAGGTATATTCCAGCCCGGATTCTGTCTGGAATCTCAGTGGGAGAGTGGGAATGGGGTTTGTGGATGTGTGTTGCCTGGCTGAAGGAGGTATTTGAGAATGTGACCTGTCCCAGTGCAGTCTCAGGCCGGCATTGGGGAATACCTGGTCATTCCCAATCCCAGGGGAATCCAGTGTCTCACCTCCCTCCAGCTCTGATTGGTTCCATTGGAGTTGATCACTGTGATGGACTGAGTTAATCAATCATTTGCTGTGTCCATCATCTTGATTGGCTGATGGTGTCAATCCTCCACCAATTAGAGTTGTGAATTTGGAGGATTGTGATTGGCTGCAGGGCTGATGGAGCCTGCGGTTCGCATGACATTGTCAGATCCCAACTCTGCATGCCATTGGTCAGTTGGGAAATCTTGCCGTATGTTACAGACACAATCCTGATCCCCTCACCCTCCTCATTCTCTCCCCTCCTCCCTACTCACCCTCCAACTCCCACTGTCTCAATCTGGCCGTCGCTCTGATTGGTCATGAGTTTTAGTGAAAGGAGAAACAGGTTGATGGGCAGAATGGCCTGCTATATTCTCATTGCTCCATTTTCTCTACAAAGCATTCTTCTGAATTGAAGGAATGATTCCTATCTGTTTCTGGAACATTCTGAGTTGCTGATATTTTCAGAAGGTGTTGATGAATGCTATAAATATCGAGGTGTTTGCCCAGAGTGTTCCCGTGACCAACTGGAGGAACAGATTGGAAACTGCACATGGATCACACACTCACCAACTACACTGGGTGCACTGAGCAGTCATCCCAACTCAGTACCCCCTGAGCTGGTGTCTGCTGACCTGTGACCCCTGACCTGGAACCCCCGAGCTGGTGCCTGCTGACCTGTGACCCCTGACACTGTTCCCCTGAGCTGGTGCCTGATGACCTGTGACCCCTGACCCGGTACAAGGAGAGCAGATTTTTGGGTCAAATAAGAAATGAACTTGAGGAAGTTGTCAGGGAGGGTATGGTCCAGGGTCAGGGTATGGTCAGGGTAAGGTCCAGGGTCAGGGTATGGTCCAGGGTCAGGGCATGGTCAGGGTAAGGTCCAGGGTCAGGGTATGGTCAGGGTAAGGTCCAGGGTCAGGGTATGTTCCAGGGTCAGGGTGTGGTCAGGGTAAGGTCCAGGGTCAGGGTATGGTCCAGGGTCAGGGCATGGTCAGGGTAAGGTCCAGGGTCAGGGTATGTTCCAGGGTCAGGGTGTGGTCAGGGTAAGGTCCAGGGTCAGGGTATGTTCCAGGGTCAGGGTGTGGTCAGGGTAAGGTCAGAGACAGAATACATTTCCCAAAAGGAGCTCAGGCAAAACTGACCATTTTCCAAATGGCTAAAGCAGGAATTTCCCAAAGTGAGGCCACTGCCTGTGGGTGGTCAGCACTCATGGGAGGTGATGTCATCAGAGGTAGCAAAAGCCCCACCCTCTACCCCTTTCACTCCCTCACCATCTCCCCCTCTCTCTCTCTGTCTCTCCCCTCACCCTCACCCTCACCCTCACCCTCACTGTCTCCCCCTCCTCTCACCCTCACTTCCTCCCCCTCTCTCTGTCTCTCCCCTCATCCTCACTGTCTCCCCCTCCCTCTCTCTGTCTCTCCCCTCACCCTCACTGTCTCCCCCTCCCTCTCTCTGTCTGTCTCTCCCCTCACCCTCACCCTCACCCTCACTGTCTCCCCCTCCCTCTCTCTGTCTCTCCCCTCACCCTCACCCTCACCCTCACCCTCACCCTCACCCTCACTGTCTCCCCCTCCCTCTCTCTGTCTGTCTCTCCCCTCACCCTCTCCCTCACCCTCACTGTCTCCCCCTCCCTCTCTCTGTCTCTCCCCTCACCCTCACTGTCTCCCCCTTCCTCTCTCTGTCTGTCTCTCCCCTCACCCTCACCCTCACCCTCACCCTCACCCTGACTGTCTCTCCCCTCCCTCTCTCTCTATCTGTCTGTCTGTCTCTCCCCTCACCCTCACCCTCTCTCCCTCTCCCTCACATACTCCCCCCTTACTCCCAGCCTCCTGTCACTGTCGGCCTCAGTCCTGTGAGGAGTGAGGGTGGTGAGGAGATGGAGTGCTGAGGGATTGTTTCTGTCTTGAGGGTCTGGACAGAGGGGACAGAGAAATTCTCCCTCTGTTTGGGAGAGATGTTTAAGCAGTAATGTGTGAATTTTAATTTAACCCAAACATCCAATCAGGAAGGTGATAGACAATTACACAACTCACTGGAGGAGGCGGCTCCACAGATATCCCAACCTCAATGATGGAAGAGCCCAGCACATCAGAGCAAAAATTAAGGCTGATGCATTTGCAACAATCTTCGGTCAGAAGTGCTGAGTGGATGATCTGTCTTGGGCTCCTCCAGTGATCACAGATTCCAGTCTCCAGCCAATTCTATTCACTCCACTTGATATCAAGAAACAGTTGGAGGCACTGGATACTGCAAAGGCAATGGGCCCTGAGAACATTCCAGCAGTAGGACTGAAAACGTGTGCCCCAGAACATGCTGCTCCCTGAGCCAAGCTCCTGCAGTACAGTTACAACAATGGCATCTACCCGATAATGGGTAAAATTGCCCCGGTATGTCCTGTACGCAAAAGCAGGACAAATCCAGCCTGGCCAGTTCCCACCCCATCAGTCTACTCTCCATCATCAGTAACGTGATGGACGGTGTCAGTAACAGGGCTATCAAGCAGCACTTGCTCAGCAATAACCTGCTCAGTGACCCCCAGTTTGGGTTTTGCCAGGGTCACTCAGTTCCTGACCTCATTACAGCCTTGGGTCAAACATGGATAAAGGAGCTGAATTCCAGAGGGGTGGGGAGAGGGACAGCTCTTGATATCAAGGCCGTATTTGACGGAGTAAGGCATCAAGGAGCCCTGGCAAAACTGGAATCAATGGGTATCAGGGGCTAAACTCTCCACTGGTTCGAGATATAACTGGCACAGAGCAAGATGGTTGTGGTTGTGGAGGGTCAGTTACCTCAGCTCCAGGACATCTCTGCAGGAGTTCCTCAGGATAGTGTCCTTGGCCCAACCATCTTCAGCTGCTTCATCAATGACCTTCCCTCTGTCATAAGGTCAGAATTAGGGATGTTCACTGATGATTGCACAATGTTCAGCCCCATTCACAACTCCTCAGATACTGAAGCAGTCTGTGGTCAAATGCAACAAGATCTGGACACTATCCAGGCTTGGGCTGACAAGTGGTGATTAACATTGTGCCACACAATGCCAGACAATGACCATCATTAATAAGAGACACTAACCACCAGCCCTTCACATTCAACGGTATTACCATCAGGGAATCCCCCACTGTCATTATCCTGGCTTTTATCATTGACCATCCAGGATAAAGCAACCTACTTGATTGGCTCCACATCCACCAAAAAAAACCCTCCCTCCCCCCCCCACCGACACTCAGTAGCAGCAGTGTGTACCATCCCCTCCCTCCCTCCACCGACACTCAGTAGCAGCAGTGTGTACCATCCCCTCCCTCCCCCCCCACCGACACTCAGTAACAGCAGTGTGTACCATCCCCTCCCTCCCCCCACTGACACTCAGTAACTGCAGTGTGTACCATCCCCTCCCTCCCCCACCAAGTGAATGGGTGAGTGAGTGAGTGAACGAGGGAGAGAATGGTTGAGTGGGTGAGTGAGCGAGGAGTGAGTGAGTGGGTGAGTGAGTGAGTGAGTGAGGAATGAGTGAGGAGTGAGTGAACGAGTGGGTGAGTGAGAGAAGGAGGGAGCGAAGAGTGAGTGGGTGAGCGAGTGAGTGGGTGAGTGACCCAGGGAGTCAGTGGGTGAGAGAGTGAGTGAGTGGGTGAGACAGTGAGTGAGTGAGGAAGGGAGTGAGTGAGGAGTGAGTGAGTAGTCGAATAAGTGGGTGAGTGGGTGAGTGAGTGGGCGAGTGAGTGAGTGGGTGAGTGAGTGAGTGGATGAGCGAGGGAGTGTGTGAGGGGTGTGTGTGTCTGGAGTGTGTGCGGGAGCTGTGTGTGTGGAGTGTGTGAGGGGGGTGTGTGAGGGGAGTGTGTGAGGGGGGTGTGTCTGGAGTGTGTGAGGGGTGTGTGTGAGGGGGGGTGTGTGAGGCGGGGTATGTGAGGGGTGTGTGTGTCTGGAGTGTGTGAGGGGGGTGCGTGAGGGGGGTGTGTGAGGGGTGTGTGTGTCTGGAGTGTGTGAGGGGGGTGTGGGGGGGGTGTGTGTCTGGAGTGTGTGGGGGGGTGTGTGAGGGGGGTGTGTGAGGGGGGGTGTGTGTCTGGAGTGTGTGAGGGGGCCGTGTGTCTGGAGTGTGTGTCTGGAGTGTGTGAGGGGGGTGTGTGAGGGGGGTGTGTGTCTGGAGTGTGTGAGGGGGGGTGTGAAGGGGGGGTATGAGGGGGGGTGTGAGGGGGGTGTGTGTCTGGAGTGTGTGAGGGGGTGTGTGAGGGGGGTGTGTGAGGGGAGTGTGTGAGGGGGGTGTGTGAGGGGAGTGTGTGAGGGGGTGTGTGTCTGGAGTGTGTGAGGGGAGTGTGTGAGGGGGTGTGTGTCTGGAGTGTGTGGGGGGGTGTGAGGGGGGGTGTGAGGGGGGTGCGTGAGGGGGGTGTGTGAGGGGGGTGTCTGGAGTGTGTGAGGGGGGTGTGTGAGGGGGGGGTGTGTCTGGAGTGTGTGGGGGGGTGTGAGGGGGGGGTGTCTGGAGTGTGTGAGGGGGGTGTGTGTCTGGAGTGTGTGAGGGGGGGGTGTGAGGGGGGTGCGTGAGGGGGATGTGTGAGGGGGGGTGTCTGGAGTGTGTGAGGGGGGTGTGTGAGGGGGGTGTGTGTCTGGAGTGTCAGTCTCTCAGTGCCAGGGAACAATGGGCTCACTGTTCGAGCCTCACTTTCACACACACACACACACACACACAGACACACAGACACACAGAGTCAGACACAGCTCCTCACCCAGAGACTGGGGTAACCCATGATTCTGGTCAGTTCCTGCAAACACCGGATCAATTGCTCGGTCCGTCCTGGAAGAGAAGGATCTGTTCCCTGTGGATCATCACTGATACCAGCAACACCGAGATTTCCAGTCCATCAGCCTGACCCCACAACATACCGATAAACATTTCCTTTTACTGAAAGTAAGTTGCTGCTGTAACCTGGGGAAGGCAAGTTACCCCCCGATGGAGCTTAGTTAGTGGGGTTTTTAGTTAGTAGCGTTTTTACTTCACCCCCTGCTTTATCTTAATGCTTCGTGTTTCTTGTTAACATTGTGCTGTATCTTAGTGCTTAGTGATCCTGGTTAACTCCAACCGGTATCTCAGTGTTTCCTGTTTCTAATTAAATCACTGCTGTACCTTAGTGCTGAACGTTCCTGGTTCATTGGTTGTTGTATCTCAGCATTTACTATTTCAACTTAATGCAGTGTTGTCTCTTTCTACTAAACTCATTGCTGTAAGTTAGTGGTTACTGTTTCTTGTTAACTCAAAGCTGTATCCCAGTAGTTAGTTTATCTGATTAACTCACTGTGTCTTTGTGCTTGTGTTTCTACTTAACTTGCTGTTTTATCTCAGTGCTCAGTGTCTGTAGAGAGCTCACTGCTCAAACCTGGTGTTCGTTATTGTCATTAACTCAGTGCTGAGAGTTTCCAGATAATTAACGATTGCGTGTCAGTGTGTCAGATTTCTATCTGTTTCCCTGCTGTATGTTATGGTTTCGTGTTCCTCGGTAACGTTCTGGTGTACATCGTTGTTGGACCTTCAAGCCTTGGGTTTCTGTGAAACTTGTTGCTATTTCATCGAGTTCCCCTCAGGGCTGTGACCTTGTGCTCAGTGTTTCCAGTTAATTTACTGCTCTATGGTCAATCTTAACACTCAGTATTTCTACTTAACACCCTGGAGTGGGTGTGTCTATGTGTGTGTGTGTATGTGTGTGTGTGTGTGTGTGGGTGTGCGTATGTGTGTGTGGGTGTGCGCATGTGTGTGTGGGTGTGCGCCTGTGTGTGTGTGTGGGTGTGCGCCTGTGTGTGTGTGTGTGTGGGTGTGCGTCTGTGTGTGTGGGTGTGTGAGTGTGTGTGTCCGTGTGAGTGTGTGTCCGTGTGAGTGTGTGTCCGTGTGTGAGTGTGTGTCAGTGTGTGAGTGTGTGTCTGTGTGTGTGTGGGTGTGTGTGTGTGTGTGTGTGTGTGTGTGTGAGTGAGTGTGTGTGAGTGAGTGTGTGTGAGTGAGTGTGTGTGAGAGAGTGTGTGTCTGTGTGTCTGTGTGAATGTGTGGGTGTGTGTGAGTGTGTGTGGGTGTGCGTCTGTGTGTATGTGTGTGAGTGGGTGTGTGTGAGTGTGTCTGTGTGTGTGTGGGTGTGTGTCTGTGTGTGTGTCTGTGTATGAATGTATGTGTGTGAGTGTGTGTGTGTCTGTGTGTGTTTGTGAATGTGTGTGGGGGTGTGTGTGTCTGTCTGTGTGTGTGGGTGTGTGCCTGTGTGTGTTTGTGAATGTGTGGGTGTGTGTGAGTGTGTGTCTGTGTGTGTGGGTGTGTGTCTGTGTATGAGTGTGTGTTTGTGAATGTGTGGGTGTGTGTGAGTGTGTGTCTGTGTGTGTGGATGTGTGTCTGTGTGTATCTGTGTGTTTGTGAATGTGTGGGTGTGCGTGGGTGTGTGTGAGTGTGTGTCTGTGTATCTGTGTGTGTGTGTCTGTGTGTGTGTTTGTGAATATGTGAGAGTGGCTGTGAGTGTGTGAGAGGGAGTGTGTGTGTGGGTGTGTGTGTGTGTGAGAGAGAGTGTGTGTGTCCCCGTGTGGCTATGTGCCCGTGTGGCTGTGTGAATGTGTGTCCGTGTCTGTGTGTGTGGGTGTGTCTGTGTGAGTGTGTGTCTGTGTGTGAGTGTGTGTGTCTGTGTGTGAGTGTGTGTGACTGTGTGTGTTTGTGAATGTGTCTGTGTGTATTTGTGAATGTGTGAGTGTGTGTAGGTGTGTGTGAGTGTCTATGGGTGTGTGTAGGTGTGTGTGAGTGTGTGTCTGTGTGTGCGTGTGTGTATCTGTGTGTGTGTGCATGTGAATGTGAGTGTGGGTGTGTGCGTGTGAATGTGAGTGTGTGTGTGTGAGAGTGTGTGCATGTGAATGTGAGTGTGTGTATGAGTGTGAGTGTGTGTATGAGTGTGAGTGTGAGTGTGTGTGTGTGAATTAGTGTGAGTGTGTGTGTGTGAATGTGAGTGTGAGTGTGTGTGTGTGAATGTGAGTGTGAGTGTGTGTGTGTGAATGAGTGTGAGTGTGTGTGTGTGGGTGTGTGTGAGTGTGTGTGTGTCTGTGTGTGTGTGAGTGTGTGTGAGTGTGAGTGTGTGAGTGTGTGAGTGTGAGTGTGTGTGAATGTGAGTGTGTGAGTGAGAGTGTGAGTGTGTGTGTGTGTGAGAATGAGTGTGAGTGTGTGTGAGTGTGTGTGAGTGAATGTGTGTGTGAGCGTGTGTGAGTGTGTGTGTGAGAATGAGTGTGTGTGAGTGAATGTGTGTGTGTGTGTGAGTGTGTGTGAGTGTGTGTGTGTGAGAATGAGTGTGAGTGTGAGAATGAGTGTGTGTGTGAGTGTGAGTGTGTGTGAGTGTGTGTCTGTGTGTGTGGGTGTGTGTCTGTGTATGAGTATGTGTTTGTGAATGTGTGGGTGTGTGTGAGTGTGTGTCTGTGTGTGTGGATGTGTGTCTGTGTGTATCTGTGTGTTTGTGAATGTGTGGGTGTGCGTGGGTGTGTGTGAGTGTGTGTCTGTGTATCTGTGTGTGTGTGTCTGTGTGTGTGTTTGTGAATATGTGAGAGTGGCTGTGAGTGTGTGAGAGGGAGTGTGTGTGTGGGTGTGTGTGTGTGTGAGAGAGTGTGTGTGTCCCCGTGTGGCTATGTGCCCGTGTGGCTGTGTGAGCGTGTGTCCGTGTCTGTGTGTGTGGGTGTGTCTGTGTGAGTGTGTGTCTGTGTGTGAGTGTGTGTGTCTGTGTGTGAGTGTGTGTGACTGTGTGTGTTTGTGAATGTGTATGTGTGTCTGTGTGTATTTGTGAATGTGTGAGTGTGTGTAGGTGTGTGTGAGTGTCTATGGGTGTGTGTAGGTGTGTGTGAGTGTGTGTCTGTGTGTGCGTGTGTGTATCTGTGTGTGTGTGCATGTGAATGTGAGTGTGGGTGTGTGCGTGTGAATGTGAGTGTGTGTGTGTGTGAGAGTGTGTGCATGTGAATGTGAGTGTGTGAATGAGTGTGAGTGTGTGAATGAGTGTGAGTGTGTGTGTGTGAATGAGTGTGAGTGTGTGTGTGTGAATGTGAGTGTGAGTGTGTATGTGTGAATGTGTGTGTGTGAGTGTGTGTGTGTGAATGAGTGTGAGTGTGTGTGTGTGGGTGTGTGTGAGTGTGTGTGTGTCTGTGTGTGCATGAGCATGAGTGTGCATGAGCGTGAGTGTGTGTGAGTGTGAGTGTGTGTGAGTGTGAGAGTGTGTGAGTGGGTGTGAGTGTGTGAGTGTGTGTGTGAATGTGAGTGTGTGAGTGAGAGTGTGAGTGTGTGTGTGTGTGAGAATGTGTGTGAGTGTGAGTGTGTGTGAGTGAATGTGTGTGAGCGTGTGTGAGTGTGTGTGTGTGTGAGAATGAGTGTGTGTGTGTGTGAGAATGAGTGTGTGTGAGAGAATGAGTGTGTGTGTGTGTGAGTGTGTGAGTGAATGTGTGTGTGTGTGTGAGTGTGTGAGTGAATGTGTGAGTGAATGTGTGAGTGAGTGTGAGTGTGTGTGAGTGAATGTGTGAGTGTGTGTGTGTGTGAGTGTGTGTGAGTGTGTGTGTGTGAGTGTGTGTGAGTGTGTGAATGTGAGTGTGAGAGTGTGTGAGTGTGTGAATGTGAGTGTGTGAGTGAGAGTGTGAGAATGTGTGTGAGTGTGAGTTTGTGTGAGTGAATGTGTGTGTGAGCGTGTGTGAGTGTGTGTGTGTGTGAGAATGAGTGTGTGTGTGAGAATGAGTGTGTGTGAGTGTGTGTGAGTGTGTGTGTGTGAGAATGAGTGTGAGTGTGAGAATGAGTGTGAGTGTGTGTGTGTGTGAGTGTGTGAGTGAATGTGTGTGTGAGTGTGAGTGTGTGAGTGAATGTGTGAGTGTGTGTGAGTGTGTGTGTGTGTGTGTGAGAATGAGTGTGAGTGTGTGTGTGTGTGTGAGTGTGTGAGTGAATGTGTGTGTGAGTGTGAGTGTGTGTGAGTGAATGTGTGAGTGTGTGAGAGAATGAGTGTGTGTGTGAGAATGAGTGTGTGTGTGTGTGTGAGTGTGTGTGTGTGTGTGTGTGAGTGAATGTGTGTGTGTGAGAATGTGTGAGTGTGTGTGAGTGTGTGTGTGTGTGTGAGAGTGAGTGTGTGTGTGTGTGTGTGTGAGTGTGTGTGTGTGAGAATGTGTGAGTGTGTGTGTGTGTGTGAGATGAGTGTGTGTGTGAGTGAATGTGTGCGTGTGTGTGTGAGAGTGTGTGTGTGTGTGTGAGTGTGTGTGTGAGTGTGTGTGAGTGTGACAGAGGACCTTTTCCCCTGCTGCCCGCGGTGATGTCTTGTCGTTATGTGAGGGGCAGTAGCGTCGCTGCCTGTGGGGTCACAGCCCGAGGTTTAAAAGCCAACGTCCCAGAGTCTGAGGGAACGATTGGGGCCACTCCGTGTTGAATTTGACAGGGGGTTATGTGAGCATGGGTGTTGACTCATGGGTGTGAGCATTAGAGGGTGAACCCGTGTGTGAAGCCCTTCCCTTCTTGAGGGTGTGAAGGGGCCTGTGTTGGACTGGGGTGGACAATGTCAGAATCATGTGACACCGGAACGTCACCTGATGAAGGGGCAGTGCTCTGGAAGTCTGTGATTTGAAATAATCCTGTCAGACTGTATCCTGGTGTCATGTGACTTTGTCCTTGAGGAACGTAAACCGGCCCTACCTTCCATAATAATACCTTGTGTTGAGGAGCAAGGGTTGACCTGCTGGTCCCCACGGAGAGTGGTGTTTCTGGTGAACTCCCTGCTATTTCCAGCGATCAGCATCTTCTGTGAATTCATTGCCATTCTCAGTGGTTCAGATTCCTTCACTCAGTGATGAGTATTTCCAGTTAACCATGTAACGGGTTCTAGTTAACTCATTCAATCATGAACAGATAAATAATATTTCGAACAAAGAGATTTTCATTAAACAGCCAATTCAGCCAAGCCGTCATTGCTGCGATAAACGTGCCTTGCATACCATGAAACTGCATTTCAGCTTCCACTCTGTGGGACCCCTCCCTCCCCAGTCAGTCACTGCTCCTGTTGGAGTCACATGCAGCAGCAGTTTCAGTGTGAAATCCCTGAACACTGAGATCACCACCAAGACTAACAAAGGCCAACCCTCTTTCTCTCAGGTCATCAATGACAGTCCTAACGACACAGAATCCTGACAGTCTCCCTCTTTAGATAACCAGGTGGGATCCGGCAATACTGAAACAGCAGCAATCGTTCTTTTCCAGCCTGTAACCTCATCCCCTTCCTGTCGGACACAGTACAACAGATCACTTCTTCACCTGGTCCTTGTTCGGGCCTGCATCAACGCCAAGGCCTGTTCACACAGAGAACGTGGCTCGATCCCACTTCCCACAGTGTGGAGGTGCTAGTGTTGGACTGGGGTGGACAAGATTACAAATCACACAACACCAGGTTATAATCCAACAGGTTCATTTGGAAGCACTAGCTTTCAGAGCACTGCTCCTCCATCAGGGAGCTAGTGGGGCAGGATCATAAGACACAGAATTTATAGCAAAAGATAAGTTGTGCAATTAAAACAATATATTAAACAACGAGAGAGTGAGGACTGCAGATGGTGGAGATCAGAATTGAGGGTGTGGTGCTGGAAAAGCACAGCTGGTCAGGCAGCATCCGGGGGCAGGAAAAGCGATGTTTCAGTCCAGAGCCCTTCATCAGGAATAGGGTTTGTGGGGCGGGGGCTGAGAGAGATAAATGGGAGGGGGTGGGGTTGGG
Source organism: Hemiscyllium ocellatum (assembly GCF_020745735.1). Lineage (NCBI taxonomy): Eukaryota > Metazoa > Chordata > Chondrichthyes > Orectolobiformes > Hemiscylliidae > Hemiscyllium > Hemiscyllium ocellatum. Next base: position 846,999 of record NC_083425.1, on the reverse strand, counting down.
TGGAATGTAGCTGAGAAAGTGATAGGTGGATGAGGGTGAGAGAGAAGGTGATGGGTCAGAGGGGGGAGTGATGGGCAGGTCCGGAGGGTGGTGCTGAGTTGGAGGCTTGGGACTGGGATAATGTAGGGGGAGGGGAAACGAGGAAGCTGGGTGGATGCAGGGTCCCAAGGCGGAAGGTGAGATGTTCCTCCTCCAAGCCTCGGGTGGTAATGGTTTGGGATTGGAGGAGGCCCAGGATCTGCATGTCCTCGATGGAGGGGGAAGGGGAGTTGAAGTGTTCAGCCACGAGGCAGTGGGTTTGATGGGTGCGGGTGTCCCAGAGATGTTCTCTGAAACATGGAACAAACCTAAATTGTTGTTAAATATTTCAAATTTTAGAATGCATTGCAGGTTTCGGCTCATTAATATGTAAATTCCAGAACTTCTTTTCAGTCACATTCTGGAGACAACTTGAGGCACAGAAGCTACAGAAGGTGAAAGTAGGTTAGAAGGCTAATGGAAAGCTGTCCTTTATTATGAGAGGGATCGAACATAAAAGTAAGGGACATTACGCTGCAGTTGTACAGAGTCTCGGTAAGACCACATCTCCAACACTGTGTGCTGCAATGGTTTCCTTATTGAAGGAAGGATGTGATTGTGGTGGGAGGGGTTCACTCAGAGGGTTATGAGGTGGATTCGTAAAGTGAGGGGTTTGCCTCATGAGGAGTGGTCGGAGTGACTGGGCCTGTTCACACTGGGGTTCAGAGGTGGGGGTGGGGGTGGGGGTGGGTGGGGGGAGGTTTGATTGGTGTGTATCAGGTCCTGGATAGTCTGATAAGTGGATGTGGAAAAGAGGATTCCTCTTGTAGGTCAGCGCAGAACCAGGGGACACTGATTTAAAATTCCGGACAGAGGTGAGGAGAATGGGTTCCTCTCAGACAGTGCTGTACCTTTGGTGGTCTGTCTGAGAAGGTCATGGGGCCAGGGATCAGAGGCAAATGGCTTCTCATAGTGGAAGGGATTGAGGGTTAGTGGGATAGATGGGAATGTGGAACTGAGAACAGAAACACAGCAGTGATCTTACTGAAAGGCTGGAGGGGCTGAAGGGCCTCCTCCTGCTGTTCCTTTGATTGATTGTCTGTATGGAGCCTGAGGTGCTACCATTACCCTCTTTAGGAGAGGGGGCAGCTTGCTCTGGTATGGGAGGGTGGAACCACTGCCTGGGCCCAAACTAGAACAGACTGTAGTTTACCAACATGTTCATTGATGTGATCAGCATTAACTGTGACTTTGTGGATGTTCACTCTCACTCCTTCAGATCCTCACATACTCTCTCCATACATTCATATGACCTCATCATTGTGGGTGGAGCTTATGGCCATCTGTGACATTAACCCTTTCAAACCTTAGCCAATCCTAGGAGTTCTGGGGTGTGGGGAGTACATATGTGGGGGGAATGGGGAACAGGGTGGGTGGGGATAGGGCTGTGGAATACACTGGGTGTGGGTGGCAGGAATACACTGGGTATGGGTGGCAGTAATACACTGGGTGTGGGTGGCAGGAAGACACTGGGTGTGGGTGGCAGGAAGACACTGGGTGTGGGTGGCAGGAATACACTGGGTGTGGGTGGCAGGAATACCCTGGGTGTGGGTGGCAGGAATACCCTGGGTGTGGGTGGCAGGAATACACTGGGTGTGGGTGGCAGGAAGACACTGGGTGTGGGTGGCAGGAATACACTGGGTGTGGGTGGCAGGAGTACACTGGGTGTGGGTGGCAGGAATACCCCAGTTGGTGAAAACCCAGCTCAGAGTCTGTCAGGTGCCAGTGAGTTCACTTCCTCAGGAGAGGGAGCAGCTCAGATTCACCTGAGTCACAGAGATACACCATTGAGCCCATTGCATCCATACTGGCCCCCTGTTAGAGCAGGAGTCATTCCCATTCCATCACTCAATCCTCTTGGTGCTATAAGTTTATTTTCTTTAGATCCTTGTCCTGATTATCTCAGCTTCCACCATCTAAAATGGACAATCTACATCAACACTACAGACAAGAAAGCACAGCATCACCTTCATACTTCCTGAGGAGGCTACAGAAATGCAGCATGTTCACAACGGTTACCAACGCTTATTAATGCACCACAGAAAGCACTCTGTCCGGGTGCATCCCAGCTTGGCACGGCAACTGCTCTGTCCAAGACTTCAACAAACTCCAAGGAGTCATGAACACAGCCCAGTCCATCCCACAAACCAGCTTCCCACTCCACTGACTCTGTCTCTAACTCCCACTGCACCAAGTAACCAAGACCCCCCCCCCCCCCCCCCCCCCCCCTGCCTGTTACACTCCCTCCCACACTGTTCCGCTGGGCAGAAGACACAAAAGTTTGAAAACACGTATCAATAGATTTAAGAACAGCTACTTCCCCACTGCTACCAGACTGATGAATGGACCTCTCCTATCTATATTAGAGCTAGAACGTAGAACATAGAACAACTCAGCACAGTACAGGCCCTTCAGACTCAGCAGGTCTGGCAAAGTCTCTGGAGTGGAAGCAGAGTTAACATTCCAAGTTTTCTCAATGTTCTGATGAAGGGTCACTAGACCCAGAATTCGGATTTCATTTCTGCACCTGCAATTCTCTGCTGTTTTTTGTTGAGTGTTTATTTCTTTGATCTTGTGTTTGTCAGATTCCTGCAGCCCATGGCCCTGAGCCCTGCGTTGTGCCCCTTGGGGCTCGTTCTGATGGTTATGTCCCTCTCTCTAACGTGTTGTGGTGTCTCCATTAGGCTGCTCCTGGTACAGACAGTGGATTCGATTGTGAATCAGCCGAGAGTGAGGGTGAGCTTTATCCTGACGATGACACCATGACACTGGCGCAGCAGACCATCCCCCATGAACCGGACATTGGCAGTGCCCAGACCCTCCACCCACCACACACAGCCAGACAGCAACACGAGGATAACCACATGGTGGACTTGGTCCTGCCTGGCACCCAACAGTGAGTAACACAGCACCCTGTCCCACACCCTGACCCTCACACTGACCCCCACCCTGACCCCCCCACCCTGAACCCCTACCCAGACCCCCCCACCCTGAACCCCTACCCTGACCCCCCACCCTGACCCCCACTCTAACCCCCCCCACCCTGACCCCCACCCTAACCCCCACCCAGACCCCCCACACTGACCTCCTACCCTGACCCCCCCACCCTGAACCCCCACCCTTACTCACACCCTGACCCTCACACTGACCCCCCACCCTGACCCCCACTCTAACCCCTCCACCCTGACCCCCACCCTAACCCCCACCCAGACCCCCACCCAGACCCTCTCACTGACCCTCACACTGACCCTCACACTGACCCCCACCCAGACCCCCACCCTGACCCCCCACCCTGACCCCCCACCATGACCCCCACCCTGACCCCAATCCAGACCCTCACACTGACCCCCACCCTGACCCCCACCATGACCCCCACTCTGACCTCCACCCAGACCCCCACCCTGACCCCCACCCAGACCCCCACCCTGACCCCCACCCTGACCCCCACCCTGACCCCCACCCAGACCCTCACACTGACCCCCACCCAAACCCCCACCCTGACCCACACCCTGACCCCTACCCAAACCCCCACCCTGAACCCCCACCTTGATCCCCCACACTGACACTCACACTGACCCCCCCATCCTGAGCCCCCACCCTGAACCTCACACTGACCCCCACCCTGAACCCCCGCCTTGATCCCCCACCCTGACCCCCCACCCTGACCCCCACACTGACCCTCACACTGACCCCCCACCCTGACCCCCCACACTGACCTTCACACTGACCCTCACACTGACCCCCATCCTGACCCTCACACTGACCCTCACACTGACCCTCACACTGACAGCCCATCCTGACCACCACCCTGACCCCCTCACCCTGAGTCCCACCCTGATCCCCACACTGACCCCCACCCGACACCTACCTTGAATCCCCACCCTGAACACCACACTGACCTCCACCCTATGCCCCACACTGACCCCCAATCCTGACCCCGACACTGTCCCCCACCATGAACCCCCACCCTGACCCCCAACCTGACCCCACCCTGACCCTAACCCTGACCACACTCTGACCCCCCCCACCCTGACCGCCCACCCTGAACCCCACACTGACCGCCACACTGACTCCCACAGTGACCCCACCCTGACCTCCACCCGGACCTCCACCCAGACCCCCACCCTGACCCCTGCACTGATCCCCACCCTGACCCCCATACTGACTGCCCATCCAGATCACCAACCTGACCCCCTCACCCTGAGTCCCACACTGACCCCCACCCTGATCCCCACCCTGACCCTCACCCTGACCTCCACCCTGACCCCCACACTAACCACCACCCTGAACCTCACCCTGACACCCACCTTGAACCGTCTCCCTGACCCCCACCCTGAACCCCACACTGAACCCCTCACTGACCTCCAATCCTGACCCCGACACTGACCCCCACCCTTAACTCCACCCTGAGCCCCACCCTGACCCCCCACCCTGACCACACCCTGACCCCCACCCTGAACCCCCACCCTGACCCCCACACTGACCCTCACACTGACCCCCACCCTGACCCCCCATCCTGACCCACCACCCTGACCCCCACCCTGACCTCCCACCATGAACCCACCCTGATCCTCACCCTGATCCTCACCCTGATCCTCACCCTGAACCCCACCCTGAACCCCACCCTGACCCCCACCTGACCTTCACCCTGACCCCCCACCCTGACCCCCCACCCTGACCCCCACACTGACCCTCACCCTGACCCCCCACTCTGACCCCCCCACTCTGACCCCCCCACCCTGACCCTCACACTTATCCTCACCCTGACCCATCACCCTGACCCGTCACCCTGAACTCCATCCTGACCCTCACTCTGACCCCCACCCGGAAACCCACCCTGAACCCCATCCTGACCTCCACCCTGACCCCCACACTAACCACCACCCTGACCCCCACCCTGAACCGTACCCTGACACCCACCTTGAACCCCCACCCTGAACCCCCACCCTGACCCCCCCCACCCTGAATCCCTACCCTGAACCCCCACCCTCACCCCCACCCTGACCCGCACCCTGACCCTCACCCTGACCCCCACCCCCACCCTGAACCCACACCCTCATCCCCACTCTGGCTCCAACATGACCCCACCCTGACCCCACTGAACCGTACCATGACCCCATTGTGCCACCCCCAAGATCTCCTGCATGATCCCAACCGATGGTACACTCTGGGCCGTGATCCCAGGGTTACAGAGAGCGGGGGGAGGGGGGTGGAAATCAGCCAGCGACCCTGCCCCTGGTCACGGAGTTTGGTGAGTAGCTGGGGCTGAGTGTCCCAGTGGGATCTGATCAGCTGGCTCCTGGGTTTTTGTCGCTTCAGGATGTTGTGGATTGTCTGTGTGTGTAGATTGATTATGTCTCCTCCCCCATTACAGAGACAAACCTCACTCACTGTCAGCGGTCTCTGAGCCCTCCACCAGCTCGCTCCTCAGCACTGAGGAACAGTATGAAGATTATGGAGAAGCTGATGATACCGACTTCATTCCCAGCAGCCCGTGTCTGGATGATGAGGGCAGAGCCAATGCTTTCTCTGACCTGGGATCCTCCGTTTCCTCCAGGTTAGTGAGAGGTACACAGCAGAGCTGAGGGGGAGCGGAATGGGGATTGTCCCGGAGCAGGAGAGAGTCAACTGGGAGCCTGTGAGCGGGGATTAGTCAGGGGTTGGGGGTGGGGGGGGTTGGGGGAGGGGGGCTGGGTTGGAATTGGTTATTTAAAAGTTGTTAATGGGTTGACTGTGTCTTCCCAGTGCTGGCCAAACCCCACGGAAGATGAGGACGGTGTTTGGCAGCGAGCTGCTCGATGTCTATTGTTCCCAGTGCTCTAAGAAGATCAATTTACTCAATGACCTGGAGGCACGCCTCAAAAAACTGAAAGCAAACAGGTGAGTGTATGAGAGGCAGTGCTGACCTCACCATGACCCTGCGGTGACCCCACCGTGACCCTGCGCTGACCCCACTGTGACCCTGTGGTGGCCCCAGCGTGACCTTGTGGTGACCCCACCATGACCCTGTGGTGACCCCACTGTGACCCTGTGCTGACCCCCCTGTGACCCTGTGGTGACTCCACCATGACCGTGTGGTGTCCTCACTGTAACCCTGTGCTGACCCCACCGTGACCTTGTGCTGACCCCATCATGACCCTTTACTGACCCCACTGTGACCCTGTGGTGGCCCCAGCGTGACCTTGTGGTGACCCCACCATGACCCTGTGGCGACCCCACCGTGACCCTGTGGTGACCCCACCGTGACGCTGTGGCGACCCCATCGTGACCCCACTGTAACATTGTGCTGATCCCACCATGACCCTGTGGTGACCCTGGAACCTCAATGTGACCCCTCATACAGAACATTCTCATGGGTCCCTGAGATTAGGGTTTGCACCCAAAAGGAAAACCCCATAAAACTGGTGACTGAGACAAACAGGTCCATCACACCAAAGGAAATAGGAACAGGATGAGGCCATTCTGCCCCTTGAGCCTGTTCCCCCTTGTCCCACATATTTCAATATGCAGTTCGAGAGCTCCCTATTCACCACTCCGGCCAGAGTGTTCCTGGACTATCCCTCAAACAATTCACAGGGCCTGTGTGATTTCAGGTCTCTGGACACTGGCCTGGCTCTGACCAGACATTAGTTGAACACTAACTGTTCACTGACCAGACACTGACCAGAGTTTGAGAGATTGTTTGATGAGGGGAAGTACAGGAACGAGCAGGTTGTGGGGCTTGGTTGTGTCTGACTCACAGTCATGTTGTTTCCCTTCCAGCCCCAACAGGAAGATCTCATCCACGGCCTTTGGAAGGTGAGAAATTCTTACTGACATCTGTCTGAAAGGGCCAGGGCTCACAAATCCGGCATTGTGGGCAGGAGGTGAAACTGGAGAATGGCAAACTATACAGGATTCAATCCTGAATTTCTTCAAACTTTCTCTAGTACAGGCCGTGATCTCTGCAGACTGACTACATTTAGGTATATAGTTATGACCAAGTTAAGAGAGAGAAACAGATTCCTTTCCCTGTCACACTCATCCATGAATTACAACAAAACTTGAATTTAAAAATGGAGGCAATATTGCCAATCATACCAGACTTAGCTTAAGATCCAGCCCACTGGATTGGCACCACATCCACAAACATCTACCCCCGACGCTCAGTAGCAGCAGTGTGTACTCTCTACAAGATGCACCGCAGGAATTCACCAAAGATCCTCAGGCGGCACCTTCCAAACCCATGACCACTTCCATCTAGAAGGACAAGGGCATTAGATACCAGGGACACCACCTCCTGCAGGTTCCTCTCCAAGACAGATTGTTCTGGAAGGGGAAGGTATTTCAAGGATTTCAGCAACAGGTGAAGTGAGACATGAGGCAGTTTCACCTTTTCCATGTAGAAGTAATACACGTGTTTGGCGCTAACACTGGTATGTGAGCTTCAGTACCTGTGTGATGCCAGGTATGTGGGCGGTACCAAGGCTGGCAGATCACATCAACAGCGTTTCCCTTTGACTCCTCACATTAAGCAAAGCACTGACTGACTCCACCCAGCCTACACTTACAAAACTCACAACACGGTGTCCAAACTTAGATGTGGTCCTTTGATTAGACAGCATTTGCTAAATAATCCCGAGTGTGAAAGATTATGTTGAAAAAACCGATTTACGATTGCCAGTCAGGCTCACAGTCTGTTACATTTGCACACGTTGGAAGTTACCTACATTAATGCGAAGGACACTGACCTTTCGGGATAGAACACACCTCCTTCAGCCAACAATCAATGAAAGGGGTCACTTGTTGAGCCGTCAGTGCCTTGACCAAATTGAATCACCTGCCTCATTCAGAATTTAAACAAATTAGTGGTAAACAGTCAGTTATCATCCAATTGGGAGTCAGGATTTGGAGATGCCGATGTCGGATTGGGGTGGACAAAGTTAAAAATCACACAACACCAGGTTATAGTCCAACAGGTTTAATTGGAAACACACTAGCTTATGGAGCGACAATCCTTCACCACCTGATGAAGGAGCGACGCTCCGAAAGCTAGTGTGCTTCCAATTAAACCTGTTGGACTATCACCTGGTGTTGTGTGATTTTTAACTCCAATTGGTATATTCACCATAGCAACACCTTTACCATCCCTTTGTCAACCAATCAGCACTCATACAGTAGGAGGGTGTGACATTCCCTTACATTGGTATTCTTGCAAATTATCCTGATGTGTGTCAGATAAAAACTTTATAAAATGTGTCTTTATTCAGCAATACACAAGCTCTGTACCTGCCTATTGACTATAAAGAATGAGGTCGTTTATTGCAAACAAAATATACTCAAGCAAAGTTGTAAAGATCATTAACAAAGGTTTTACACTTATTAACATTTATGCAAATTTATCCAGATACACTTCCCGGAAATCTAACACACATACACAACCAAACAACCTCCAGGTCTGGGAAAAGTGTAACCCTCTGCAGGATGTTATCTTTTTTTTAAAAAACTACCTTGGCCAAGTAACAGTAAAGTTCAAGAGGAAAAGAATATTCACAGATTCTCCAAATGTTATTCTGGAGCTGAAGTAACTTTACAGAAAGGCAGTGCCCACTGGGCGTGTCTCCCAGAAGCAGGAGTTTGTTTTCTCGAGATATTGTTGGTACCTTCTGAAATCCCCTTCAGGACTCTCAATTTGTCATATTCCAATCTTACAATGGGTTTTTAATTCCTGACCTTTGATGGGCTGAGGGGGTTTTCAGGGAAAAGAGAGATCCTTTAGACGAGTGATCTCTGGGCCTGGTTAACATCAGACAGCTTTATTACAGCTACATACAGATCTCTGCCACATCCTGCACATTAGGTGCCTCCTGCCTTGGTCTGGACTCCTCACCCAGGCCCAGAACTTCCTTTCTCAATATTCCATTCCCTTTTTAACGTTTCCACTTACTGCGTGTACACACTAACTCTCTGTCAGGTGCCCACATTTCTCAGTTTAACTGTTTAATGCTTCCCTAACGATGCTGCCCAAGTGGGTACGTTCACATTTATCCAGTTCATGCTCCTTTGTTCATTTCTTTAACCTGACTATATCCCTTGATCATTCCACATTCCCTCTTCGCACCTTCCTCCTCCACACCCCCCACCCCCCACCCTCCACCCACCAATCCCAGTGCACCTCCAGATTTCAACACCCCCTTCACCCACGGCTTGATAAAGATAGTGAAGATCCCCCCAGGTCCCTGTGCCTCTTCACTGGTTACGGGCTGTTACCCTGACTGTGGTTAATATTTCTCCACTCTCTGCTTCCTGTTACCTTGCCAACCCTTTACAACATGAACATGTGACCCCTACACCATAACCTCTGACCTTCTGCAGTAATCTTTAATGTGACACCTCATCAAACCCCATGTATTTAATCTTGTAAACTCTGACTACACCATAACAACAGTGAGGGGCTCTAGAAACTGCTCCAAGAATGACCCCTTACATTTCCATAATGTGACCAAAGTGCAGCCTCACCATCACATCACCTTCCCATAGGGTGACCTTTCCATAGGGTGACCTTCCCATAGGGTGACCGTTCTACAGGGTGAGCTGTCCATTGGGTGAGCTACCCATTGGGTGAGCTGTCCATAGGGTGAGCTGTCCATAGGGTGAGCTGTCCATCGGGTGAGCTGCCCATAGGGTGAGCTGTCAAATGAGTGAGCTGTCCATCGGATGAGCTGTCCATTGGGTGAGCTGTCCATTTGGTGAGCTGCCCATTGGGTGAGCTGCCCATTGGGTGAGCTGTCCATAGGGTGAGCTGTCCATAGGGTGAGCTGTCCATAGGGTGAGCTGTCCGTAGGGTGAGCTGTCCATCGGGTGAGCTGTCCGTAGGGTGAGCTGCCCATTGGGTGAGCTGTCCGTAGGGTAGCCATGCCTGCGGGATAGGCGAAGCTTACCTTTTGCAGACTGGAGTGCCCGGTGGGATGCCAACATGCTGAGAGGGTGGGACTGGGAGGCTCTGGTGGGCACTGAGCCCTCGCTGTGGGAATAAGGATTGGTGTTTCCTCCTCAGGCAGCTCTTCCACAGCAGTAACCTGAGCAGCAGCGATGGCAGCACCGAAGACCTGTTCCGAGACAGCATTGACTCCTGTGACAACGACATCACTGAGAAGGTGGGAGCGAACACACACGCAGGAGAAAACACGCCACTCTGTCCCCTTCCCCTTCCCCGGGCTGTCCATGTCCTGGGAGACTAGTAGAGGGAGTTTTCCCCTGTATCTAACACGGTGCTATCCTTGTGCTGGGAGTGTGTGATGGAGGAGACAGTGTAGAGGGAGTTTTACTCTGTATCTAACCCCGGGCAGTCCCTATCCTGGGAGTGTTTGATGGGGGAACAGTGTAGAGGGAGCTTTACTCTGTATCTAACCCAGTGCTGTCCCTGTCCTGGGAGTGGGTAATGGAGGGGACAGTGTGGAGGGAGCTTTACTCTGTATCTAACCTGGTGCTGTCCCTGTCCTGGGAGTGGGTAATGGAGGGGACAGTGTGGAGGGAGCTTTACTCTGTATCTAACCTGGTGCTGTCCCTGTCCCTTGGGGGGGGGGTGGGGGGGGGGGGGGGGATGATGGGGGGAGAGTGTAGGGTAACCCGGTGCTGTCCCTGTCCCTGTCCCTGTCCCTGTCCCTGTCCCTGTCCCTGGGGGAGGGGGGGTGATGGGGGGAGAGTGTAGGGTAACCCGGTGCTGTCCCTGTCCCTGGGGGAGGGGGGTGATGGGGGGAGAGTGTAGGGTAACCCGGTGCTGTCCCTGTCCCTGGGGGAGGGGGGTGATGGGGGGAGAGTGTAGGGTAACCCGGTGCTGTCCCTGTCCCTGGGGGAGGGGGGTGATGGGGGGAGAGTGTAGGGTAACCCGGTGCTGTCCCTGTCCCTGGGGGAGGGGGGTGATGGGTGGGCTGTGTGTGTTGCTGAGCTGGTGCTGAGGGTCTGGGAAATCTCTCGTCAGGTGAACTATCTGGAGAAGAAGGTGTCGGAGCTGGAGAGTGACTGCCTGGTGAATGGAGACCAGAAGAGTAAACTCAAACAGGAAAATACCCAACTGGTTCACAGGTCAGTAACCGGGCAGACTCCCGGACACCAGGCCAGGGAGGGCTGGGGAAAGGCAGTAGGTCAGGCAGGGTCTCAGGAGGGAGGGACAGGGGTGTGAGAGAGGGAGAGAGAGTGAGGGAGGGAGAGAGAGAGTGAGGGAGGGAGAGAGAGAGGAGGAAGGAGAGAGAGAGGGAGAGAGAGAGAGTGAGGGAGGGAGAGAGGGGGAGAGAGTGTGAGAGAGGGAGAGAGAGTGAGGCAAGGAGAGAGGGGGGGGAAGGAGAGAGAGAGTGGGAGAAAAAGAGGAGGGAGGGAGAGAGAGTGAGGGAGGGAGAGAAGGGGGAGGGAGAGGGAGGGGGGAGAGAGTGAGGGAGGAGAGAGAGTGAGGGAGGGAGAGAGAGAGGGAGGGAGAGAAGGGGGAGGGAGGGAGAGAGAGGGGGAGGGAGAGAGTGAGGGAGGGAGAGAGAGTGAGGGAGGGAGAGAGAGAGGGAGGGAGAGAGTGAGGGAGGGAGAGAGAGGGGGAGAGAGTGAGGGAGGGGGGAGAGAGTGAGGGAGGGAGAGAGAGGGAGGGGGAGAGAGTGAGGGAGGGAGAGAGAGTGAGGGAGGGAGAGAGTGAGGGAGGGAGAGAGAGGAGGAGGAAGAGAGAGAGTGAGGGAGAGGGGGGGAGGGAGAGAGAGGGGGAGAGAGAGAGGGGGGAGGAGAGAGAGAGTGAGGGAGGGAGAGAGTGAAGGAGGGAGGGAGAGGGGGGAGGGAGAGAGAGTGAGGGAGAGAGAGGGGGAGGGCGAGAGAGGGGGGAGAGAGAGAATGAGGGAGGGAGGGGGAGAGGGAGAGAGAGGGGGAGAGAGGGGGGAGGGAGAGAGGGGTGGGGTGGGGCAGGGCAGGGTGGGGGGTGGTGGGTGGAGTGGGGAGGGGTAGAGGAGTTGCAATGAAATGAAAGGATGAAATTGCTGGTGTGAAACTGTTGAACGCGGCAGTGAGTCCCGGAGATATAAAATGCCAAATTGGGAACGGGTGTGGTTTCTCCAGCTCCGTGTTGGGCTTCACTGGAACACTGCGCCAGTCCGAGAGCAGGAGTGTGAATCCGAGAGGGAGACAGTGTATCGGAATGGCAAGTCACCAGAAAGTTAGGGACGCGCTTCCAGACTGAGTGGAGGTGTTCTGTAAAGGGGCCACACAGATTCAGGGAGATTAGATTGAGATCAGTGGAAATTATGGATTGAAAGAAGTCTGTGCATTGCTGTTTTACCTGGAAGGAATGTTTGGAGCCTTGAGGGGTGAGTAAGTAAAAGGGCAAGTGTTATAGTTCCCTCAGTTGTAAGGGAAGGTGTCTTCGGAAGGGGATGTGGGTGGGAGTGGTAGAGCAGTGGGTCAAGGTGGTAGGGGAATAGTCCCTTTGGATTGATGATGGGGGAGGAGAGAGCAATCAACAGCCCTCCCCTTCAATACAATTCCCCCCAGGCTAATCCACCCTACCCCACACATCCTCCGACTGTGGGAGGAAACCCCTGCAGCCAGGGGGAGAATGGGCAAACTCCAGACAGTTGCCTTGGGGGTGGGGGAGGGAAGGGGGGGGGGGGGACGGACGGAGTGGGGGAGGTTGGTGAATTGAACCCAGGTCCCGGCGCTGTGAGGCAGCAGTGCTAACCACTGAGTCACCGTGCTGTCTGCAGTGATGGAGGTGGGGTCCCTGGGTTGGTGTTGGTTGTAGCGATGGGGACAAAGTAAGGATGAGAGCAGGTGGTGTAGGTTCGGGTTTGGGTTTTATTACTAGTCAGTGAGGGTGGCACTGAGCTGTGATCTGGTTGGGTACTGTACCCCTCTCGGCTCTCTGTCCATGTGGATTGGGTCTGGAGATGAGGACTGGGGGGTGCCAGTTGATGACAGGACTCACATGAACATTGTTCTGTGGCAGGGTCCATGCGATGGAGGAGCAGCTGAGAGACCAGGAAAGCCGGGCAGAGCAACTGTTCCAGGAGGAGCTGAAGAAACACCAGGAGCTGCTCAGTAAACTGGAGCGAGAGAAGAACGCCGAAATCGAGATGCTGACAAACAGGTAACAGCACAGACAGTGTGGGCTCACCCTCCAACCTCCCGACATCACAAACACACACCCTAGGCCGGCTCCTCTCTCACTCGCTCCCCCTCCCGACTCCCTCTCTCTCTCTCCTCTCTCACTCGCTCCCCTCCCGACTCCCTCCCTCTCTCTCCTCTCCCCCTCTCTCCCCCTCCCTCCCCCTCTCTCCCCCTCCCTTCCCCTCCCCCCCCTCTCTCCCCCTCCCCTCCCCCTCTCTCTCTCTCCCTCCCCCACGCCTCCTCTTTCTGTGAGATTATTATGGGATGTTTTCTGTCACAGGGCTCAGCAGCTGGAGGAGGAATCCAATCAGTTAAAGACCACAGCCACTCGGTTAAAGAGTCAAACAGAGAAACTGGACGAGGTGAGAGCAGAGGCTGAGGGTGAGACTGGGGAACGGAGGATAGAGAGAAGGAGGGATGGGGGAATGGAGGGATGAGGGAGGGGGATGGGGGATGGAGGGATGGGGAGGGGGATGGGGGATGGAGGGATGAGGGGGTGATGGCGTGTGGCTGTGGGGGATGGGAGGGATTTGATTCTGGTGCTGGGGAGGGGACGTGTTTCCTTGTAGGAACACTCTGTGAGCAGCATCTGGTTTCTCACACAGAGCAGGATGAGGCCATTCTGCCCATTCAGCCTATCCTACCTATCCAGTTCCGCTGTTATACAAACCGTCCTAAACGTGTCAATAATTTATTTAATCATTTCATAGTCTCTGCATCTCTTTTTTATTTCTGTTCTTTGAAACAAAAATGGTTTTTTATCCAGTTCCTTCAATAAGTTCATAGATAACTCATTTATTATAAACAAACATATTCTCTCAACAATGTCAATGCTGGGTAACAATGAAACAATCTCCCAGGGTTAACCATCTTTAATGTCAAATCAACACTTACACACAAACAAGACACAGAGAAAGGGATAAATAAACTTCCTTTGACCCAGGCTCCAAAGGTAAAACATAACAACTTCTCATGGTCTCAGAGTCTTCTGTTGATGAGATCGAAACGCTGCTCAATGGAGAGTGAAAGAAAACCTTTGACCAAACTTCAGTTCAGGTGGAAGGTCAGTTTGTCCTAGGTCTTAGAATTGAAGTAACAACATTCAGGGGTTAGGAGCTAGTCAGAGACATTGATATCTGGAACTTTTCCAGGTTCTTACAAAGCCTTCACTGATAGCGAGAGATTGTGCAGCTTGTCCTGATTGAAGGTTTCCTCCGTCTTTCTCAGGTGAGAGAGCTGACCGATTTGGAAGGTTCTTTGTTCTAAAGATAGATGCAGCATCCTGGGAAAACAGAAGCCAACTGCCAAAGAGTGTTGCTAGGCAAAAACCAGCACATAGACCCCACCTAGAACATGGAACAGTACAGCGTAGGAACAGGCCCTTCGGCCCATTATGTCTGTGCTGTCCATGATGTAATTCTAAATTAATCCCACTGCTTGCATATGGTTCAAATCCCTCCCTGTTCATGTGTCTGGCTAAAAGCTTCTTAAATCTGATTCTACTACTCCCATGGTAGTGTATTCCAGGCATCTGTCATCCTCTCAATAAAGAAAAAAGCCTTACTTCACACATCTCCTTTAAACCTTCTTCCTCACCTTAAACATATGCCCCCTAGTATTTGACATTTCCACCCTGGGAAAAAGACTCCACCTATCCACCCTATCCATGTCTCTCATTTTATATACATCTATCAGGTTGCCTCCTCAGCCTCCAATACTCTAGTGAAAACAATCCAAGTTTGTCCAACCTCTTCTTATAGCTAACACACTCCAATCCAGGCAATATCCAGGCACTGCCTCTAAAGCGGCCTCATCCTTGCTATAGTGTGGCAACTAGAACTGCGCACAATACCCCAAATGTGGCCGAACTAAAATGTTATAGAGCTGCAATTTGACTTGTCGACTTTTATTCTCAGTGCCCTGACCGATGAAGGCAAGCATGCCATGTGCTGCCTTTCCCACCTTAGCCACTTGTGTTACCACTTTCATGGATCTATGAACTTACACCCAAGGTCACTCTGTGCTTCAATGCTCCTAAAGATCCTGCCATTTACTGTATACTTTTCCCTTGCATTTTACCTCCTAAAATGCATCACCTCACACTTGTCCAGATTAAACTCCATCTGCCATTTTCCATCCAACTATCTAGCTGATCTATATCCTGCTGTATCCTTTCTCACTATCCACAACTCCACTGTTTCATAATGCCTATTAATCAGACCATCTCCATTTGCAGCCCAATCATTGATACATATGTATTAAAAACAACAGGAGTACCAGCTCTGATCCCTGTCACTGAGCACAGATCTCCAGAAAAACACCCCTCCTTATCTATCTTCTGTCTTCTACGACCAAGCCAATTTTTGTATCCAAGTTCCACCTCCCCACGGACGCCATGTGACTTAATCGTCTGGACCAGCCGACCATGTGAAACGTAGTAGTGAAGAACACCCACTGCCCCACTCTGACCCCCACCCTGACCCCCACCCTGACCCCCACCCTGACCCCCACACTGACCCCCACACTGACCCTCATCAATCATCTTCACCACTTCCTTGAAAACCTCAGCCAGGTTTATGAGATACGCCCTCCCCTGAACCTGCCCCCTCAGTAACCTGAGCAGGTCTATTCTCCAAATGTGAGTATATCCTGTCCTTAAGAATCTTTTCCAGTCATTTCCCTCCCACTGATGCCAAGCTGGCTGACCTATAATTGCCTGGAGATGGACCTTTTGTTCTTCCTGAACAACCTTGGATATTCTCCAACCTCCTGGGACTTCCCCTGTGGATAAAGAGAAGACCAAGATCTCCAGTTTTCCCCTCCCTTGCCTCCGTCAGTATCCTGTGTTAGATCCCACCAGGTCCTGGGCACGTTTCTATCTTAATATTATTTAAGACACCCAACCCCCAGCTGGCTGTTAATACCAACATGCCTTCGAGTATAAACGAACCCCTTGTGCCTGTCCCTCTCCCGGGTGAATCCCAATGTGAAGGACCTCACCCACACCCTCTGGCCCCACACATAAATTCCCTCTTTAGTCCTTGAGTAGATCAATCTTTCCCCAGATACCCTTTTGCTCCTAACAATGTATACGATGGCCAGGGATTCTCCTCCCTCCTATTGCCAAGGACAGTTCCTGGCTCTTTCTAACCCTCCTCATTTCTTTTTTTAAGTTCTCTTCTGCTCCCTCTGTACTCCTCAAGGGCTTTGTTTGATTTCTGTTTCCTAAACCTCTTCCTAACTAAGCTTACTCCATCAATTAAAGCCATAAACCTCGTCTCTTACCTCTCTCAAAAGCTCTCTCTCTCTTCTTTCTATAGTAAGAATGACCTTTTGTTAATTACCAGGCAAACCGTGGATCACACACCACTGCATCGATCAAATAACCACGGCTCCTTTCAAAACCGTTGTAATTCAGAGTGTTCAGATAGCTTCATATTCCAGTCCCCTGATCCATACACATGGATTTGGCTTCTCATTAACTGTAAGACTGAGCTGTTAGATTCACCTTTCGGTAAATCAGGGGAGCAGAAGGAGTGTTCCGTCCTGAGTTTATTCACAACCTCCTGAGCAGCATTCCTGCAGCTTCACATCCATGTGCTCCCTGGGCTTCCTCAGCCTCAGCCTCCTTCCCGTGTCTGTGTGGGTTTCCTCCGGGTGCTCCGGTTTCCTCCCACAGTCCAAAGATATGCAGGTTAGGTGAATTGGCCATGCTAAATTGCCCGTAGTGTTAGGTGAACGGGTAAATGTAGGGGAATGGGTCTGGGTGGGTTGCGCTTTGGCAGGTCAGTGTGGACTTGGGCCGAAGGGCCTGTTTCCACACTGTAAGTAATCTAATCTAATCTTGCGGAGCTGCTCAGTGAACATGGTGGTGCTCAGATTGATCCAATCCCTGCTCAGTTCCCAACATTTCTCCAACTGCCTTTGGAAAGTTTCTGTGGAGTTTGCTTCCTGAGCTCTTGCTGCCAACACCTTCCAGATCACAGCCTCTTGCTGGCTGCAGGACTGAGACATTGGACCCAGCTCCAGCCCTGGCCCTTTCCCTGGCTGCAGCCAGGGATGGGCTGCGAATCTCCGACTCTGCTGCTGCTGGGACTGACTGTCCTCTCCTTCATCGTTCCATGTTTCAGGAACACCAGAGAATCACATACAAACTGGAGGACACCAGCCTGCGCCTGAGGGACGAGATGGACCTTTACAAGAAGATGGTGGACAAGATGAGGAGAAACCGACAGGAGTTTCAGAAAGAGCGAGAGGTGATGCAGGAGGTGGGTGTGTCCGCAGGGGAGGAGACCCACCGGGGGGGGGGGGGGGCGAAACAAACTGCACCCAGAACCAGAGGGGATGGTATTACTGGGAGATGGGGTGGCGATCTGTTCAGGGGTTTGATTGAGGAGGGGGGGTGTGGTGTTGAGGGTTTGATTGAGGTGGGGGTGTGTGTTGGGTGTTTGATTAGGGTGGGCGGGGTGTTGGGGGTTTGATTGGGGTGGGGGTGGATGGGGGTTTGATTGGGGTGGGGGTGTGTGTTGGGGGTTTGATTGGGGTGGGGGTGTGTTGGGGGTTTGATTGGGGTGGGGGTGTGTTGGGGGTTTGATTGGGGTGGGGTGTGTGTTCGGAGTTTGATTGGGGTGGGGGGTGTTGGGGGTTTGATTGGGGTGGAGGTGTGTTCTGGGTTTGATTGGGGTGGGAGGTGTTGGGGGTTTGTTTGGGGTGGGGGGTGTGTTGGGGGTTTGATTGGGGTGGGGATGTGGTGGGGGTGTGTTGGGGGTTTGATTGGGGTGGGGATGTGGTGGGGGTGTGTTGGGGGTTTGATTGTGGTGGGGGGTGTTGGGTGTTTGATTGGGGTTGAGTTGTTTGTTGGGGTTTGATTGGGGTGGGAGTGTGTTGGGGGTTTTGATTGGGGTGGGGGATATGTGTTGGGGGTTTGATTAGGGTGGGCGGGGTGTTGGGGGTTTGTTTGAGGAGGGGGGTGTTGAGGGTTTGATTGAGGTGGGGGGGTGTTGAGGGTTTGATTGAGGTGGGGGTGTGTGTTGGGTGTTTGATTAGGGTGGGCGGGGTGTTGGGGGTTTGATTGGGGTGGGACGGTGTTGAGGGTTTGATTGGAGTGGGGGGTGGATGGGGGTTTGATTGGGGGGGGGTGTGTGTTGGGGGTTTGATTGGGGTGGGGGTGTGTTGGGGGTTTGATTGGGGTGGGGGTGTGTGTTGGGGGTTTGATTGGGGTGGGGGTGTGTTGGGGGTTTGATTGGGGTGGGGGTGTGTTGGGGGTTTGATTGGGGTGGGGTGTGTGTTCGGAGTTTGATTGGGGTGGGGGGGTGTTGGGGGTTTGATTGGGGTGGGGGTGTGTTCTGGGTTTGATTGGGGTGGGAGGTGTTGGGGGTTTGTTTGGGGTGGGGGGTGTGTTGGGGGTTTGATTGGGGTGGGGATGTGGTGGGGGTGTGTTGGGGGTTTGATTGTGGTGGGGGGTGTTGGGTGTTTGATTGGGGTTGAGTTGTTTGTTGGGGTTTGATTGGGGTGGGAGTGTGTTGGGGGTTTTGATTGGGGTGGGGGATATGTGTTGGGGGTTTGATTAGGGTGGGCGGGGTGTTGGGGGTTTGTTTGAGGAGGGGGGGTGTTGAGGGTTTGATTGAGGTGGGGGGGTGTTGAGGGTTTGATTGAGGTGGGGGTGTGTGTTGGGTGTTTGATTAGGGTGGGCGGGGTGTTGGGGGTTTGATTGGGGTGGGGCGGTGTTGAGGGTTTGATTGGAGTGGGGGGTGGATGGGGGTTTGATTGGGGTGGGGGTGTGTGTTGGGGGTTTGATTGGGGTGGGGGGTGTGTTGGGGGTTTGATTGGGGTGGGGGTGTGTTGGGGGTTTGATTGGGGTGGGGTGTGTGTGTTCGGAGTTTGATTGGGGTGGGGGGGTGTTGGGGGTTTGATTGGGGTGGGGGTTGTTGGAATTTGATTGGGGTGGGGTGTGTGTGTGTGTGTGTGTGTGTGTGTGTGTGTGTGTGTGTTCGGAGTTTGATTGGGGTGGGGGGGTGTGTTGGGGGTTTGATTGGGGTGGGGGTGTGTTCTGGGTTTGATTGGGGTGGGAGGTGTTGGGGGTTTGTTTGGGGTGGGGGGTGTGTTGGGGGTTTGATTGGGGTGGGGTGTGTGTTTGGGGTTTGATTGAGGTGGGGGGTGTTGGGGGTTTAATTGGGGTGGGGGTTGTTGGAATTTGATTGGAGTGGGGTGTGTGTTCGGAGTTTGATTGGGGTGGGGGGGTGTGTTGGGGGTTTGATTGGGGTGGGGGTGTGTTCTGGGTTTGATTGGGGTGGGGATGTGTTGGGGGTTTGATTGGGGTGGGGGTGTGTTGGGGGTTTGATTGTGGTGGGGGGTGTTGGGTGTTTGATTGGGGTTGAGTTGTTTGTTGGGGTTTGATTGGGGTGGGAGTGTGTTGGGGGTTTTGATTGGGGTGGGGGATATGTGTTGGGGGTTTGATCGGGGTGGGGGTGTCGAGGGTTTAGACAATAGACAATAGGTGGAGGAGTCGGCCATTTTGCCCTTTGAGCCTGCACCGCCATTCAATATGATCATGGCTGATCATTCCTAATCAGTATCTGCTCCCTGCCTTATCTCCATAACCCTTGATTCCACCATCTTTGAGAGCTCTATCCAACTCTTTCTTAAATGAATCCAGAGACTGGGCCTCCACTGCCCTCTGGGGCAGAGCGTTCCACACAGCCACCACTCTCTGGGTGAAGAAGTTTCTCCTCATCTCTGTCCTAAATGGTCTACCCCGTATTTTTAAGCTGTGTCCTCTGGTTCGGCACTCACCCATCAGTCCAATCCTTTAATAATTTTATATGTCTCAATCAGATCCCCTCTCAGTCTTCTTAACTTAAGGGTATACAAGCCCAGTCACTCCAGTCTTTCATTGTAAGGTAATCCCGCCGTTCCAGGAATTGACCTCGTGAACCTACGCTGCACTCCCTCGATAGCCAGAATGTCTTTCCTCAAATTTGGAGACCAGAACTGCACAAAGTACTCCAGGTGTGGTCTCACCAGGGCCCTGTACAGCTGCAGAAGAACCTCTTTGCTTCTATACTCAATCCCTCTTGTTATGAAGGCCAGCATGCTATTAGCCTTCTTCACTACCTGCTGTACCTGCATGCTTGCCTTCATTGACTGGTGTACAAGAACACCCAGATCGCTCTGTACTGCCCCTTTACCTAAATTGATTCCATTGAGGTAGTAATCTGCCTTCCTGTTCTTGCCACCAAAGTGGATAACCATACATTTATCCACATTAAACTGCATCTGCCATGCATCCGTCCACTCACCTAACTTGTGCAGGTCACCCTGTAATCTCCTAACATCCTCCTCACATTTCACCATGCCACCCAGCTTTGTATCATCAGCAAATTTGCTAATGTTATTGCTGATACCATCTTCTATATCATTAACATATATTGTAAAAAGCTGCGGTCCCAGTACTGATCCCTGCGGTACCCCACTGGTCACTGCCTGCCATTCCGAAATGGAGCCGTTTATCACTACCCTTTGTTTCCTATCAGCCAACCAACTTTCAATCCAAGTCAGTACTTTGCCCCCAACACCATGCGCCCTAATTTTGCTCACTAACTTCCTATGTGGGACTTTATAAAAAGCTTTCTGAAAGTCCAGATACACTACATCTACTGGATCTCCCTCGTCCATCTTCAGAGTTACATCCTCAAAATATTCCAGAAGATTAGTCAAGCATGATTTCCCCTTCATAAATCCATGCTGACTCTGTCCTATCCTGTTACTACTATCCAGATGTGTCGTAATTTCATCCTTTATAATAGACTCCAGCATCTTTCCCACCACTGAGGTCAGACTAACTGGTCTATAATTTCCTGCTTTCTCTCTCCCAAATTTCTTAAAAAGTGGTACAACATTAGCCACCCTCCAATCCTCAGGAACCGATTCCGAATCTATCGAACTCTGGAAAATAATCACCAACGCATCCACGATTTCTCGAGCCACCTCCTTCAGTACCCTGGGACCTAGACCATCAGGCCCTGGGGACTTATCAACCTTCAGACCTAACAGTCTCTCCAACACCAATTCCTGGCAAATATAAATTCCCTTCAGTTCAGGTCCTTCAGCCACTGTTACCTCAGGGAGATTGCTTGTGTCTTCCCAGTGAACACAGATCTGAAGTACCAATTCAATTCTTCTGCCATTTCTTTGTTCCCTGTAATATATTCCCCTGTTTCTGTCTTCAAGGGCCCAATTTTAGTCCTAACCATTTTTTTGCCTTGCACATACTTAAAAAAGCTTTTACTCTCCTCCTTTATATTATTGGCCAGTTTACCTTCGTACCTCATTTTTTTCTCGGCGTATTTCCTTCTTAGTAATCCTCTGTTGTTCTTTAAAAGCTTCCCAGTCCTCCGTTTTCCCACTTATCTTTGCTATGTCATACTTTTTCTCTTATAACTTTATATGTTTCTTAACTTCCCTCGTCAGCCACGGCCGCCCATGCCTCCTCCTGGGATCTTTCTTCCTTTTAGGAATGAACTGATCCTGCAACTTCTGCATTATACACAGAAATATCCGCCATTGTTCCTCCACTGTCATCCCTGCTAAGGTATTGCACCATTGAACTTTGGCCAGCTCCTCCCTCATAGCTCCATAGTTCCCTTTATCCAACAGAAGTACTGTCACTTCCGACTGTACCCTCTCCCTCTCAAATTGCAGATTGAAGCTTATTGTATTATGGTCACTACTTCCCAATGGCTCCTTCACTTCGAGGTCCCTGACCAATTCTGGTTCATTACACAATACCAGATCCAGAATTGCCTTCTCCCTGGTCGGCTCCAGCACCAGCTGCTCTAAGAATCCATCTCGGAGGCACTCCACAAAGTCTCTTTCTTGAGGTCCAATACCATCCTGATTCTCCCAGACTACCTGCATGTTGAAATCCCCCATAACAACTGTAGTAACATCTCTGCGACAGGCCAATTTCAGCTCCTGATTCAACTTACATCCGACATCCAGACTACTGTTTGGGGGCCTATAGATAACTCCCAAGAGGGTCTTTTTACCCTTAGTATTTCTCAGCTCTATCCACACTGACTCGACATCCCCTGACTCCAGGTCCTCCCGCGCAAGGGACTGAATATCATCCCTTACCAACATGGCCACCCCACCCCCTCTGCCCGTCAGTCTGTCCTTATGATAGCACGTGTAGCCTTGAATATTCACTTCCCAGGCCCTATCCACTTGAAGCCACGTCTCAGTTGTCCCACAATATCGTATCTGCCAATTTCCAAAAGAGCCTCAAGCTCATCCATCTTATTTCTAATGCTTCGTGTATTCATGTATTGTATTTTTAATGTGTTACTGCCCTCACCCTTCCCATCAACTCCTATTTCACTCAACCTTACAGCATGATCCCTTTCTGAGTTTTCTGCCTCATTGATACAGTTGTCTTTCTTGACTTCCCTTGTTCTAACTCTCCCCTCAATTTCCTTCTTAAACATCCAGTTTGTCCCCTCCCCCCTCCCCCCGCTACTTAGTTTAAACGTAGCTGTGTTGCAGTAGCAAACCTGCCTGCCAGAATGCTGGTCCCTAACCTATTAAGGTGCAAACCATCTCTCTTGTAGAATTTATGCTTACCACAAAACATACCCCAGTGATCCAAGAATTTAAATCCTTGCTTCCTGCACCAGTTCCCCAGCCACACGTTCAAGTCCATTATCTCCCTGTTTCTGGCATCACCAGCCCGAGGAACTGGAAGCAAACCGGAGATAACCACCCTGGACGTCCTGCTTTTCAGCCTTCTTCCTAGTTCTCCGAAGTCCCATTGTAGTTTGTTCTTCCTCTTCTTCCCGACATCATTTGTGCCGACATGTACCCCCACCTCTGGCTCTTCACCTTCGTCCTTGAGGATTTCCCGCACTCTGTCTGTGATGTCTTTAACCCTGGCACCAGGAAGGCAACACACCATCCTTAAGTCCCGCCTGCTGCCACAAAAACCCCGGTCAGTTCCTCTCACGATGGAGTCCCCTATTCCCACGGCTCTGTGCGATGTCCGACTCTTCCGCTCTGCCTCCACGCCAACTTTTGATTGACAGACCTGGCCGCCTCGCGGACTGGCAGTGTCATCTGTCTCTACTGTTTCCAAAAGATTCAACTTGTTCCTGACAGGTACTTCCCCCAGGGTCTCTTGCACCTGTCTCCTCTCTGCCTTCCTCATCGTCTGCTCTCTTCTGGTATGGTCGGTGTAATCACCTCGCTGAAGGTCTTGTCCAGAAAGATCTCATTCTCTCGGATGAGCCTAAGGTCCTTGAGTTCTTTCATCAGTGCTGCAATATGATTGGGGTTACTAGTGTGTTGGGGGTTTGATTGGGGTGTGGGGTGTTCGGGGTTTGAATGGGGTGGGGGAGTGTTGGGGGTTTGCTTAGAGTGGGGAGGTGTTGGGGGTTTGGGGGTGGGGAGTGTGTTGGGTGTTTGATTGGGATGGGGGTGTGTGTCGGCTGTTTGATTCAGGTGAGGGATATGTTTGTTATGTGATATGTGAGGGATATGTGATTGGGGTGGGGGGTCTTGGGGGTTTGATTAGGGTGGGATGTGATGGGGGTTGTTTGGGGTGGGGTCGGAGTGAGCTGCCTGTGTGGACCTGGTCCATCTCAGTGACAGGATGAATCAGAGTAGGGTTAGACCATTTGGCCCATCCACTGGCATCCCTGCCCCACCCAGACCCCACAACTCCCCTAGCCCCAACAGCCAATCCCAGTCGATCCCAGATTTAACTCCATTCACCAATGGAGCATCAACAGCTCACGTGGGAGAGAATTCCCAAAATTCACACCAGTCTGAGAGAAGATATTTCTCTGTCTCTGTCCAGTACGATCAGCCCCTTTCCCATCCCCATCCCGCAGCTCCACGTGTGTCTGCATCATCCCGCTGTACTCCGGAGGGGACAATCCCAGTTCACTCAGTATGTGGGCACAGGGCAGCTCTGTGATCCCCACCCCCTGGATCACCGTGTTTCCGATGCTATCCTGCACTAAACTGCACTCAATTCCCATCCGGGTCACCATGCAGCATTTGGAAAGGGTGTCTCTGCCTTGATGGCTTTCGCCTCAGGATAATCCTAATGCACAATGTTCCCGGGTGTACACAGAGCTCCCAGATGTACACAGTGTTCCCGAGTGTACACGGTGCTCCCGGGTGTACACAGAGCTCCCGGATGTACACAGTGTTCCCGGGTGTACACGGTGCTCCCGGGTGTACACAGAGCTCCCGGGTGTACACAGAGCTCCCGGATGTACACAGAGCTCCCGGGTGTACACAGTGCACCTGGGTGTACACAGTGTTCCCGGGTGTACACAGTGCTCCCGGATGTACACAGTGTTTCCGGGTGTACACGGTGCTCCCAGGTGTACACAGTGCTCCTGGATGTACACGGTGCTCCCAGGTGTACACGGTGCTCCCAGATGTACACAGTGTTCCCGGATGTACACGGTGCTCCCTGGTGTACACGGTGCTCCCTGGTGTATACAGTGCTCCCGAATGAACACGGTGTTCCCGGATGTACACGGTGCTCCCGGATGTACACGATGCTCCCAGGTGTACACGGTGCTCCCAGGTGTACACGGAGCTCCCGGATGTACACAGTGTTCCTGGAAGTACACGGTGCTCCCTGGGGTACACGGTGCTCCCTGGTGTACACAGAGCTCCCGGGTGTACACGGTGCTCCCGGGTGTACACAGTGCTCCCAGGTGTACACGGAGCTCCCGGGTGTACACAGTGCTCCCTGGTGTGTACAGTGCTCCCGAATGTACACAGAGCTCCCGGGTGTACACAGTGCTCCCTGGTGTATACAGTGCTCCCGAATGTACATGGTGCTCATGGATGTGCACGATGCTCCCGGGTGTACACGGTGCTCCCGGGTGTACACGGTGCTCCCGGGTGTACACGGAGCTCCCGGGTGTACACAGTGCTCCCGGGTGTACACAGTGCTCCCGGGTGTACACGGTGCTCCCAGGTGTACATGGTGCTCCCGGATGTACACAGTGCTCCCGGGTGTACACAGTGCTCCCGGGTGTACACGGAGCTCCCAGGTGTACACGGAGCTCCCAGGTGTACACAGTGATTTCAGATGTACACAGTGCTCCCGGGTGTACACAGAGCTCCCGGATGTACACAGTGTTTCCAGGTGTACACGGTGCTCCCTGGTGTATACAGTGCTCCCGAAGGTACACAGTGTTCCCGGAAGTACACGGTGCTCCCGGATGTACACGGTGCTCCCGGGTGTACAGGTGCTCCCTGGCATACACAGAGCTCCCGAATGTACACAGTGTTCCCGGAAGTACATGGTGCTCCCAGATGTACACGGTGCTCCCTGGTGTACACAGAGCTCCCGGGTGTACACAGTGCTCCCTGGTGTATACAGTGCTCCCGAATGTACATGGTGCTCATGGATGTGCACGATGCTCCCGGGTGTACACGGTGCTCCCGGGTGTACACGGTGCTCCTGGGTGTACACAGTGCTCCCGGGTGTACATGGTGCTCCCAGGTGTACACGGTGCTCCCGGATGTACACAGTGCTCCCGGGTGTACACAGTGCTCCTGGGTGTACACGGAGCTCCCAGGTGTACACGGAGCTCCCAGGTGTACACAGTGATTTCAGATGTACACAGTGCTCCCGGGTGTACACAGAGCTCCCGGATGTACACAGTGTTTCCAGGTGTACACGGTGCTCCCTGGTGTATACAGTGCTCCCGATGGTACACAGTGTTCCCGGAAGTACACGGTGCTCCCGGATGTACACGGTGCTCCCGGGTGTACAGGTGCTCCCTGGCATACACAGAGCTCCCGAATGTACACAGTGTTCCCGGAAGTACATGGTGCTCCCAGATGTACACGGTGCTCCCTGGTGTACACAGAGCTCCCGGGTGTACACGGTGCTCCCTGGTGTACAGAGCTCCCAGGTGTTCATGGTGCTCCCGGATGTTCACAGTGCTCCCAGGTGTACACGGAGCTCCCGGGTGTATACAGTGCTCCCTGGTGTATACAGTGCTCCCGAATGTACACAGTGTTCCCGGAAGTACACGGTGCTCCTGGATGTACACGGTGCTCCCTGGTATACACGGTGCTCCCTGGTGTACACAAAGTCCCTGGTGTACACGGTGCTCCCTGGTATACACGGTGCTCCCTGGTGTACACAGAGCTCCCAGATGTACTCAGTGTTCCCGGTTGTACACGGTGCTCCCGGGTGTACACAGAACTCCCGGGTGTACACAGTGCTCCCTGGTGTATACAGTGCTCCCGAATGTACACAGTGTTCCCGGAAGTACACGGTGCTCCCAGATGTACATGGTGCTCCCGGATGTACACGGTGCTTCCTGGTGTACACAGTGCTCCCGGGTGTACGCAGTGTTCCCGGGTGTACACGGTGCTCCCGGGTGTACACGGTGCTCCCGGGTGTACACAGTGTTCCCGGGTGTACACGGTGCTCCCGGGTGTACGCAGTGTTCCCGGGTGTACACGGTGCTCCCGGATGTACACAGTGTTCCCGGGTGTACACAGTGCTCCCTGGTGTATACAGTGCTCCCGAATGTACACGGTGCTCCCGGATGAACACGGTGCTCCCGGGTGTACACGGTGCTCCCGGGTGTATACAGTGCTCCCGGGTGTACACGGTGCTCCCGGGTGTACACGGTGCTCCCGGGTGTACACAGAGCTCCCGAGTGTACACAGAGCTCCCGAGTGTACACAGAGCTCCCGGGTGTACACAGTGCTCCCAGGTGTACACAGAGCTCCCGGATGTACACAGTGCTCCCGGGTGTACACGGAGCTCCGGGTGTACATAGTGCTCTCGGGTGTACACAGTGCTCCCAGGTGTACACGGAGCTCCCAGGTGTACACGGAGCTCCCGAGTGTACACAGAGCTCCCGGATATACACAGTGCTCCCGGGTGTACACGGAGCTCCGGGTGTACACAGTGCTCTCGGGTGTACACAGTGCTCCCGGGTGTACACAGTGCTCCCAGGTGTACACGGAGCTCCCAGGTGTACACGGAGCTCCCAGGTGTACACAGAGATTTCAGATGTACACAGTTCTCCCGGGTGTACACAGAGCTCCCGGATGTACACAGTGTTTCCAGGTGTACACGGTGCTCCCGGGTGTATTCGGTGCTCCCGAATGTACACAGTGTTCCCGGAAGTACACGGTGCTCCCGGATGTACACGGTGCTCCCGGGTGTACAGGTGCTCCCTGGCATACACAGAGCTCCCGAATGTACACAGTGTTCCCGGAAGTACATGGTGCTCCCAGATGTACACGGTGCTCCCTGGTGTACACAGAGCTCCCGGGTGTACACGGTGCTCCCTGGTGTACACAGAGCTCCCAGGTGTTCATGGTGCACCGGGATGTTCACAGTGCTCCCAGGTATACACGGAGCTCCCGGGTGTATACAGTGCTCCCTGGTGTATACAGTGCTCCCGAATGTACACAGTGTTCCCGGAAGTACACGGTGCTCCCGGATGTACACGGTGCTCCCGGATATACACGGTGCTCCCTGGTATTCTCGGTGCTCCCTGGTGTACACAAAGTCCCGGGTGTACACGGTGCTCCCTGGTGTACACAGAGCTCCCAGATGTACTCAGTGTTCTCGGGTGTACACGGTGCTCCCGGGTGTACAGGTGCTCCCTGGTATACACAGAGCTCCCAGATGTACTCAGTGCTCCCGGGTGTACACGGTGCTCCCGGGTGTACACGGTGCTCCCTGGTGTACACAGAACTCCCGGGTGTACACAGTGCTCCCTGGTGTATACAGTGCTCCCGAATGTACACAGTGTTCCCGGAAGTACACGGTGCTCCCGGATGTACATGGTGCTCCCGGATGTACACGGTGCTTCCTGGTGTACACAGTACTCCCGAGTGTACGCAGTGTTCCCGGGTGTACACGGTGCTCCCGGGTGTACACGGTGCTCCCGGGTGTACACGATGCTTCCTGGTGTACACAGTACTCCCGAGTGTACACGGTGCTCCCGGGTGTACGCAGTGTTCCCGGGTGGATACAGTGCTCCCTGGTGTATACAGTGCTCCCGAATGTACACGGTGCTCCCGGATGAACACGGTGCTCCCGGGTGTACACGGTGCTCCCGAGTGTATACAGTGCTCCCGGGTGTACACAGAGCTCCCGGATATACACAGTGCTCCCGGGTGTACACAGAGCTCCCGGATATACACAGTGCTCCCGGGTGTACACAGAGCTCCCGGATGTACACAGTGCTCCCTGGTGTACACAGAGCTCCCGGATATACACAGTGCTCCCGGGTGTACACGGAGCTCCCGGGTGTACACAGTGCTCTCGTGTGTACACAGTGCTCCCGGGTGTACACAGTGCTCCCAAGTGTACACGGGGCTCCCAGGTGTACACGGAGCTCCCAGGTGTACACAGAGATTTCAGATGTACACAGTTCTCCTGGGTGTACACAGAGGTCCCGGATGTACACAGTGTTTCCAGGTGTACACGGTGCTCCCGGGTGTACACGGTGCTCCCGAATGTACACAGTTTTCCCGGAAGTACACGGTGCTCCTGGATGTACACAGGGCTCCCTGGTGTACACGGTGCTCCGTGGTGCACACAGAGCTCCCGGGTGTACACAGTGCTCCCTGGTGTATACAGTGCTCCCGAATGTACACAGTGTTCCCGGATGTACACGGTGCTCCCTGGTGTACACAGAGTCCAGGGTGTACAGGTGCTCCCTGGCTTACACAGAGCTCCCAGATGTACACAGTGTTCCCGGAAGTACATGGTGCTCCCGGATGTATACGGTGCTCCCTGGTGTACACAGAGCTCCCGGGTGTACACGGTGCTCCCAGGTGTACACAGTGTTCCAAGGTGTACACAGTGCTCCCGGGTGTACACAGTGCCCCCGTGTGTAGGCAGTGCTCCCGCGTGTAGACAGTGCT
Organism: Hemiscyllium ocellatum; assembly: GCF_020745735.1. NCBI lineage: Eukaryota > Metazoa > Chordata > Chondrichthyes > Orectolobiformes > Hemiscylliidae > Hemiscyllium > Hemiscyllium ocellatum. Next base: position 817,878 of record NC_083425.1, on the reverse strand, counting down.
CCCGGGTGTACACAGTGCTCCCGAATGTACACAGAGCTTGCGGATGTACCCGGTGCTCCTGGGTGTACAGACAGTCCCGGGTGTACATGGTGCTCCCTGGTGTACACAGAGCTCCTGTGTGTAGACAGTGCTCCCGTGTGTTCACAGAGCACCCGGGTGTACACAGAGCTCGCGGATGTACACAGTGCTCCAGGGCATACACAGTGCTCCCAGGTGTACACAGTGTTCCCGGGTGTACACAGTGTTCCCGAGTGTACACAGTGTTCTCAGGTGTACACAGTGTTCCCAGGTGTACACAGTGTTCCCGAGTGTACACAGTGTTCTCAGGTGTACACAGTGTTCTCAGGTGTACACAGTGTTCCCAGGTGTACACAGTGTTCCCGAGTGTACACAGTGTTCCCGAGTGTACACAGTGTTCCCGAGTGTACACAGTGTTCTCAGGTGTACACAGTGTTCCTGTGTGTAGACAGTGCTCCCGTGTGTAGACAGTGCTCCCGTGTGTAGACAGTGCTCCCAGGTGTACACAGAGCTCGCGGATGTACACAGTGCTCCAGAGCGTACACAGTGCTCCCGGGTGCACACGGTGCTCCCGGGTGTACACAGTGCTCCCGGGTGTACACAGTGTTCCCGGGTGTACACGGTGCTCCTGGGTGTACACAGAGCTCACGGGTGTACACGGTGCTCCTGGATGTTCACAGTGCTCCCAGGTGTACATGGAGCTCCCGGGTGTACACAATGCTCCCTGGTGTATACAGTGCTCCCAGGTGTACACGGTGCTCCCGGGTGTACACAGTGTTCCCGTGTGTAGACAGTGCTCCCGTGTGTAGACAGTGCTCCCAGGTGTACACAGTGCTCCCAGGTGTACACAGAGCTCCCGGGTGTACACAGAGCTCGCGGATGTACACAGTGCTCCAGAGCGTACACAGTGCTCCCAGGTGCACACGGTGCTTCCGGATGTACACGGTGCTCCCGGGTGTTCACGGTGTTCTCGGGTGTACACGGTGCTCCCAAGTGTACACAGTGTTCCCGGGTGAATCCATTTTCCTGTTGATCTGTCTGTTGGGAATGAATTTGTATTTTGGAAATTGGTCTGAGTGTGAAGTTGTGATAATGTTTTAGAGAGGGGCCGATGTCCCAGTAATGACCCGTATTCATGAAAATGCTCATTAATTCAGCATTATCTCAGGGTTAGGGTTGGGGTCTGTTGTACAGAATAGGTCGTTGGCTCAAAATATGTTTCTGATTCTGCATCTCCATGCTTCTTAATGTCCCTGTCCCTCTCCCTCTCCCTCTCCCTCTCCCTCTCCCTCTCCCTCTCCCTCTCCCTCTCCGTCCCTCTCTCCCTCTCCCTCTCCCTCTCCCTCTCCCTCTCCCTCTCCCTCTCCCTGTCCCTCCCTCTCCCTGTCCCTCTCCCTCTCCCTCTCCCTCTCCCTCTCCCTCTCCCTCTCCCTCTCCCCGTCCCTCTCTCCCTCTCCCTCTCCCTGTCCCTCTCCCTCTCCCTCTCCCTCTCCCTCTCCCTCTCCCTGTCCCTGTCCCTCTCCCTCTCCCTCTCCCTCTCCCTCTCCCTCGCCCTGTCCCTCTCCCTGTCCCTCTCCCTCTCCCTCTCCCTCTCCCTCTCCCTCTCCCTCTCCCTCTCCCTCTCCCTCGCCCTGTCCCTCTCCCTGTCTCTCTCCCTCTCCCTCTCCCTCTCCCTCTCCCTGTCCCTCTCCGTGTCCCTCTCCCTGTCGGTGCTGCAGCTGATTGAGGATTTGCAGAAGGAGCTGGAATATTTGCACTTGTATAAGCTGGAAGTGGAGCGGCCTGGTTGGAGCCGGGCTCCGTCCTGCCCCACGATTGAGCTGACCTTCCGGAATAAGGAGTTGGAGCTCGAGTATGAGGCCAAACACCTGAAACAGGTAACCCCTGGACTGGCTCCACCTGCCCCTGTAACAGACCGATCCCACAGCATTCCCTGCGGTTGTTTGAGGGATTCCTGTTCAGGAATGTAGGTGTTGACTGTGAGATGGATTGAGGTTGAATTTGCCTGTGATGCCTCCACAGTTGGATATCCAGGGAGGTCATCGCCAACTTTACCTGTTGGAGCTCACCTGCAGATCTCTGTCCACTTCCCCCTTTTTGAACTGAAATGAGAAATCTCAGAAGGTCACTTGTCTCTGCTTCCTGTCCTAAGACCATCATAGAGGGACGGAATCAGGCCATTCGGCCCATTGAGTATGGAGACAGTGAGTCCCACAGATGCTGGAGGTCAGAGTTGAGAGTGTGATGCTGGAAAAGAACAGCTGGTCAGGCAGCATCCGAACAGGAGAGCTGTAGTTTTGAGGATAGGATAGAGTCCCATCCAGTTCAACCCGTCCATGCCGACCAGATATCCCTACCCAATCTAGTCCCACCCACCAGCACCCGGCCCATATCCCTCCAAACCCTTCCTATTCACATACCCATCCAAATGCCTCTTAAATGTTGTAATTGTACCAGCCTCCACCACTTCCTCTGGCAGCTCATTCCATACACGTACCACCCTCTAAGTGAAAACATTGCCCCTTAGGTCTCTCATATCTTTCCCCTCTCACCCTGAACCTGTGCCCTCTAGTTCTGGACTCCCTGACCCCAGAGAAAAGACTTTGTCTATTTACCCTATCCATGCCCCTCATAATTTTATAAACCTCTATAAGGTCACCCCTCAGCATCTGACACTCCAGGGAAAACAGCCCCAGCCTGTTCAGCCTCTCCCTGTAGCTCAAACCCTCCAACCCTGGCAACATCCTTGTAAATCTTTTCTGAACCCTTCCAAGTTTCACAACATCTTTCCGATAGGAAGGAGACTAGAATTGCACACAATATTCCAACAGTGGCCTAACCAATGTCCTGTACAGCTGCAACATGACCTCCCAACTCCTGCACTCAATACTCTGACCAATAAAGGAAAGCATACTAAACAGTATCCTATCTTCCTGTGACTCCACTTTCAAGGAGCTATGAACCTGCACTCCAAGGTCTCTTTGTTCAGCAACACTCCCTAGGACCTTACCATTAAGTGTATAAGTCCTGCTAAGATTTGCTTTCCCAAAATGCAGCACCTCACATTTATCTGAATTAAACTCCATCTGCCACTTCTCAGCCCATTGGCCCATCTGGTCCAGATCCTGTTGTAATCTGAGGTAACCCTCTTCGCTGTCCACTACACCTCCAATATTGGTGTCATCTGCAAACTTACTAACTGTACCTCTTATGCTCGCATCCAAATCATTTATGTAAATGACAAAAAGTAGAGGACCCAGCACCGATCCTTGTGGCACTCCACTGGTCACAGGCCTCCAGTCTGAAAACTACCCTCTGCCACCACCCTCTGTCTTCTACCTTTCAGCCAGTTCTGTATCCAAATGGCTAGTTCTCCCTGTATTCCATGAGATCTAACCTTGCTAACCAGTCTCCCATGGGGAACCTTGTCGAACGCCTGACTGAAGAGCCTATGCTGAAAATGTGTTGCTGGTTAAAGCACAGCAGGTTAGGCAGCATCCAAGGAACAGGAAATTCGACGCTTCGGGCCAGAGCCCTTCATCAGGAAGTGTCAAGCTTCCTGCTCCTTGGACGCTGCCTGACCTGTTGTGTTTTTCCAGCACCACACTCTCGGCCCATTGAGTATGTTCTGCCTTTCAATGATGGCTGATTGGTTTCTCAGCCCCTGCTCCTGCCTTCTCCCATTGTAAAGACACTCAATGGCTTGCTCTCCCCAGTCCCCTGTGGGAATGAATCCCAGAGATTCCCCTCCCTTTGGCTGAAGAAATTCCTCTTTGTTCTCAGCTCTAAAGGGTCATCCCTTCGCTCTGACGCTGTGCCCTCGGGTCCCAGTCTCTCCTACTCCTCCTCCATGTTCACTCTCTCCAAGCCCTTCAATATTCTGTACATTTCAATGATATCCGCCCCCATCCAATCCAACTCCACCCAATCCACAGCCAATGTCCTGACGTCTGACGGGGGAGCTCCAGTCTCGGGGGGGTAGTACCCCGGGGAGTAGGTTTGTGACAGAGAGTGGGAGGGGGAGTGGGGGGGGGGGGGGGGGGGGGGCAGCATTTTGCAGAGGGTGTTGCTGTCTGTCTGTGTTCTCTGAGCTGCCCTTGCAGCCAGGTTTATTGCAGAGACCCGGTGATTGCTGGACTCTCTGTGCAGTGATGTGGCATTACCACACTGTCACCTCTTTCCCAGGAGAACCTGAGACTACGAGAGCAGAACGATGATCTAAACGGACAGATCCTCAGCCTGAGTTTGTATGAAGCAAAGAATCTGTTTGCAACTCAAACCAAGGCCCAGTCATTGGCTGCGGAAATTGACACTGCCACCCGAGACCAGGTAAACGAGCCAATCACAGCTCACCCGGCAGATACCCTAATGAATGAAACTATAGGGTACAGCCCCAGGGACCATGGAGAGTGTGTAGAGGGAGCTTTACTCTGTATCTAACCCCGGGCTGTCTCTGTCCTGGGAGTATATGATGGGGGACAGTGTAGAGGGAGCTTTACTCTGTATCTAACCCCGTGCTGTCCCCGTCCTGGGGAGTGTTTGATGGGGGACAGTGTAGAGGGAGCTTTACTCTGTATCTAACCCCGGGCTGTCTCTGTCCTGGGAGTATATGATGGGGGACAATGTAGAGAGAGCTTTACTCTGTATCCAACCCCGTGCTGTCCCTGTCCTGGGAGTGTTTGATGAAGGACAGTGTAGAGGGAGCTTTACTCTGTATCTAACCCCGTGCTGTCCCTGTCCCTGGGAGTGTTTGATGGGGGACAGTGTAGAGGGAGTTTTACTCTGTATCTAACTCCAGCCTGTCCCTGTCCTGGGAATGTTTGATGGGGGAACATGTAGAGGGAGCTTTACTCTGTATCTAACCGTAGGCTGTCCCTGTCCTGGGAGTGTTTGATGGGGGGGACAATGTAGAGGGAGATTTACTCTGTATCTACCCCCTCCGTGCTGTCCCTGTTCTGGGGAGTGTTTGATGGGGGACAGTGTAGAGGGAGCTTTACTCTGTATCTAACCCTGTACTGTCCCTGTCCTGGGAGTTTTTGATGGGGGAACAGTGTAGAGGAAGCTTTACTCTGTGTCTAACTCCATATTGTTCACCTTGTAGCTAATGGAAGCTTTTCAGGAGCAGGAGGAGATTAATCTGCGATTGAGACAGTACATGGACAAGATCATCCTGGCCATTTTAGATCACAATCCCTCCATCCTGGAAATTAAGAAATAAAGACAGTGGGACCCAGCGCCTGGGACGTGGGTTCTAGGCCCAGCTCGGCTCCTTACTGAGGGATGGAGGCCTGATATCTTGCCATTCTGTTTATTTACTGGTTACATGTGAATTTAAAGTAATATCTGCTGGAATTTGAGGTTTACTTCTGCACTTTTTGATTCTGTGAAAGTAATGAGTTTGTTTGGGAGGACGTTGACATGTTTCACGCATGGCCACCCTCAGGAGGTGACTTTGTTCAGTGACAGTGTGGGAGCAGGAGCTGATCACTGAGCTGGGGTGGGGGGGCTGCTGGGGGGTTGCTGGGGGGGGGTGACTGTTACCGATGGAAGCTGTCTTCCTGTAGGTTGGGGTTGTTCAAGTTGACCCTGTGTGTGTCTGGGGTGTGGTGTGTGAGAAGCTGGTATTTCACATCCCTCTCACTGGTCCTGTAGGAGACAGGGAGTTTCTAACTGGCAGGTGCCTGGGGCCAGGATTGTTTTATTGTCTGTTCAGTTGAAAAGCTGTTCGTGAGGAACACAGGGTTGTGAGACTGAGCTATAAACTGGTCCAAGGCTGCCTGGCCAGCTCACTGTCAGTGCTAGTTCCACAGAGGATTGACATTCAACTGCTCAAGAGAGAGAGAGAGAGAGTTGGGGTGGGGGGGGGAAATGGGCTCCCTGAGAGCTGTGGACAGTGACAGACACTGAAACAAGCCCAGTCTCGAGCGAGAGAATACCAGCAACTTGTGCCAACTCCGGACAGACCTCACCAGGTCACACACAGGCTTCATTCAGGACACGTTAACCCGGGTGGTCTCAGCAGCTGTCAGGTGGTCACTGTCGTGTTCATTTACATCATGCAGAGTCACAAGGCAATTCATAGAAGGGTTTTACTGTAATGTGCAAATTGGGGGGGTGGGGGGGGGGGAGAGAGAGAGAGGGGGAGAGAGAGGGGGGAGAGAAAAAGGGGAGAGAGAGAGAGGGGAAGGGAGGGGGGGGAGGGAGAAATCATTGGAAGGAGAGAGATTGGGATAATATTGCAGTATGATATTTTTGTGTTTTAATGTCTCAGTTTTGTCGTTCCTTCAACAGAAACAGTCTGGAATATTCCACGGTAAAGCAATGTTGCACTTTTATTTTTAATAAAATGTTACTCTAGATGATTAGGGGGAAGTGCTGTTAGTTGATCAGTAATAATGTGAATCACTGCTGCTCTGTGGCACTATTATTTGTGAATAGCTCTGTTTCTTAGTGTGTGTGTGAGAGAGCTAACATTTGAATTAGTGTGAATGTGCAAGTGTGTGAGTTGGTGTGCGTGTGAGTTACAAGCGTGCGAGTTAGTGCGTGTGCAAGCTGGTGTGCATGTGATCTGCTGTTGGTGTATGTGAGCAAGAGTGTGAGAGTTAACATGTGCATGAGTTAGCACGAGTGTGAGTTCATGTGAGTGTGAGTGAATGTGAGCTTGGGTAAGTGTGAGTGTGTGCGAGTTGGTATGAGTGTGTATGAGCTGGTGTGAGCTGGTGTGAGTGTGAGCTGGTGTGAGTGTGACTGTGTGAGCTGGTGTGAGTGTGAGCTGGTGCAAGCTGATGTGAGTGTAAGCTGGGGTAAGTGCTGGCTGGTGTGAGTGAGTGCTAGCTGGTGTGAGTGAGTGTGAGCTGGTGTGTGAGTGTGAGCTGATGTGAGTGTGAGTGTGAGCTGATGTGAGCTAGTGTGAGTGTGAGCTGGGGTAAATGTGAGCTGATGTGAGTGTGAGTGTGAGCTGGTGTGAGTGTGTGCGAGCTGGTGTGAGTGTGACTGTGTGAGCTGGTGTGAGTGAGTGTAAGCTGATGTGAGCTGGTGTGAGTGTGAGCTGGGGTAAGTGTGAGCTGGGGTAAGTGTGAGCTGATGTGAGCTGGTGTGAGTGTGAGCTGGGTAAGTGTGAGCTGATGTGAGTGTGAGTGTGAGCCGGTGTGAGTGTGTGCAGAGGCTCCCTGCACCTGTTAATGCTTCCACTTGCTCTGCCACTGGAGGCAGCACTGAAAACGATCACAAATGTGTAAATTGTGTAAATAACAGTTTGAGATTTTTCCTGGTGTCCCACCGGCCCCTGGGCGGGAGCTGCAGCGATGGTGACAGTTGGAGTGTCCTTTGTCGGTCTGTCTGCTTTCTTTGTGAGTTCCAGTCAGTTGTGGTTGTGGTGGTGGAGTGATCAGCTCCTAACCATGAACCAACTCAGCAAGCTGCTGCTGTGAGTCAGCCTCACTGTTCAGTGAATAAACGTAGATCCTTCCTTCACACAGTTCAGGATTTACAAAGAGCGAGATTCCTCGCCTTTACAACAGCTGAAGGATCCAATTGTAAATAGTGGTCTATCCTGTGCTGTCTCTATTCACTATCCCTGACTGCTGTAGAGGACACCAATATTCTGATTACAGCAATCTGTAAATAAATCCTTTGCTCCTGGCATGTTCAAACAATGAAGCATCGAATGTTACTGTCTGTGTGTTCAATTTCCTCTCGTTGTCCCACAGCAACATCACAGCGTAGAAACTAACACACATCGATGGGAATGAGAATGAGAGATGCACAACTGAAGAGATTAAACACAAATTTCAAACTGGCCAAAGATACTAAAAATAAGTTTAAAAGGTAAATATAGACAAGGAGGACTGAAACAAGTCTTCATTAATTAATGACTGAATAGTTATGAAAGGTTTTATGGTCATTTTATTTAAATGGGGAGAGATTGACCTCAGTGAAACCTCTGCATACAAGAAAGGTTGAGAATCTTTTTAACATCAGCATTTCATGATCTAAATTCATACAAACTAAAGATACTGAATGGCTCACTCTCAGTCATTAATGTCTCTGAGGGTTAGTCTTTATCTACCTGCCCCTGGATATTGCTCTCAATCTCTCTCTCTCTCTCTCACTCTCTTATCTTGTGCAGTAACCTTCCATATGGCGTTTTCTCCAATGCTTTCGGAAAATCCAAGGACACTGCATTTACTGGTTCCCTTTTCATCCACAGTGTGTGTTACTTCACACACTAACTCTGCCTGATTACCACACCGAGTCAGGGAGGTCTGCAGCACACTGAGCACAGTAACTCTGTGGTGGGGTAAACACAGTAACGTGATGGAAGGGGTCAGTAACAGGGCTATCAAGCAGCACTTGCTCAGCAATAACCTGCTCAGTGACACCCAGTTTGGGTTCTCCCAGGGTCACTCAGCTCCTGACCTCCTTACAGCCTTGGGTCAAACATGGATAAAGGAGCTGAATTCCAGAGGGGTGGGGAGAGGGACAGCTCTTGATATCAAGGCCGTATTTGACAGAGTGTGGCACCAAGGAGCCCTGGCAAAACTGGAATCAATGGGTATCAGGGGCTAAACTCTCCACTGGTTAGAGATATAACTGGCACAGAGCAAGATGGTTGTGGTTGTGGAGGGTCAGTTACCTCAGCTCCAGGACATCTCTGCCAGTTCCCCTCCAAGTCACTCACCGTCCTGATTTGGAAATATATTGTCATTTCTTCAGAGTCGCAGAGTCAACATCCTGGAATTCCCTCCCTCAGGGCATTGTGGGTCAACCCACTGCACACGGACTGCAGCGGTTCAAGGTGGCAGCTCACCCCCACCTTCTCAAGGGGCAATTAGGGACAGGCAATATATGCTGTGCCAGCCAGAGACATCCACATGCCACAACAGGAATAAGAAATAAATTCTAATCCCCTTTTCCAGCACCCAGCCCACAATTGCACTCCTAAATCCTCCTTCGATGTAATGAGGGTTTCTGTCTCTCCCACCCTGACAGACAGTGAGTTCCAGATTCCCACCCCCCTCTAGGTGAGATGTTTTTCCTCATGGCCCCTTTAAACCTCCTGCCTCTTACCTTCAGTCTGTGCCCCTGGTCCATTTTATCCATCCATCAGGAGGGAAGGTTTTTTACCTATTCACCCTGTTAATACCCCTCATCTGACACGTTTCCCTGTGCTCTATGGAAAAAACTCCAGGCTGTGCAATTTCTCTTCATAAGGCAAACTCTTCAGCCCAGATAACATCTTGGTAAATCTCCTCTGTCCCCTCTCCAGCTCAATCACATCTCCCCAGAATGTGGATTCCAGAGCTACACACAATCCTAACCAACTTTACACAGTACCAAGCATCACTGCCCTGCTCTTAAACTCTATGCCCTGTCTAATAAAGGCAAGCGCACCATACGCCACATTAATCACCTTATCCACCTGCCCTGCTACCTTCAGGGACAGCATTAAGGGACTGGGCAATATGAACTCCAAGGTTCCTCGGATTCCTCATGCTTCCCAGGTCCTCCCATTCATCCCAGTATTCCCTTGCCTTGCTCAGCATTGCTGAGTGCATTATCTCTCACTTTTTCTGGATTGACTTCCACTTGTCACTTACCAGCCCATCTATATCTTCCTGTAATCTCAGGCTATCCATCTCCTCACTATTTACCACCCCACTAACTGTTGTGCCATCTGCGAACTGACTGATCCAGCCTCTTAGGTTCAGGTCAAAATCATTTCTGTAAATCATGTGGTACCTGGACATGGGTTTCCCATCACAGAAACACCCCCCCCCCCCCCCCCCCCCCCCCCCCCCATCAGCACCCTCGGCTATGATCTTCTCAATATCTTTCTATAACCCTGTTAAATGGAGATTGAGGTGAGGTCAGGGTGGAGGATAACAAGAGAAGTTTGTGAAATATGTTCAGCATTAACCATGTCCTTAACCATTATGTGGTCAGTGCAATGAGACGGGGGTGGTATTGCTGGGCTTGGTGCTGGCAATGAGCTGGATCAGGAGTGATCACAGAATTTGTTGGGAAATGGAACAATGCAGGATGAAGCCTTTAAATGGGAAGAAAGCCACTTTCATTGGGATGAGCAGGAATCTAGTCGGAGCAAAGTGGAAGCAGAGAGTGACAAGGAGCTGTCACCACTGGGAGCAGGGAGCTGTGACCACTGGGAACAGGGTGCTGTGACCACGGGGAACAGGGTGCTGTGACCACGGGGAACACGGTGCTGTGACCACGGGAACAGGGTGCTGGAACCACGGGAACAGGGTGCTGTGTCCACGGGAACAGGGTGCTGTGACCACGGGAACAGGGTGTAGTGACCACGAGGAACAGGGTGCTGTGACCACGGGAACAGGGTGCTGTGACCACGGGAACAGGGTGCTGTGACCACTGGGAGCAGGGTGCTGTGACCACAGGGAACAGGGTGCTGTGACCACGGGGAACAGGGTGCTGTGACCACGGGAACAGGGTGCTGTGACCACGGGAACAGGGTGCTGGAACCACGGGAACAGGGTGTAGTGACCACGAGGAACAGGGTGCTGTGACCACGGGAACAGGGTGCTGTGACCACGGGAACAGGGTGTAGTGGCCACGAGGAACAGGGTGCTGTGACCACGGGAACAGGGTGCTGTGACCACGGGAACAGGGTGTAGTGACCACGAGGAACAGGGTGCTGTGACCACGGGAACAGGGTGCTGTGACCACGGGAACAGGGTGCTGTGATCACGGGAACAGGGTGCTGGAACCACGGGAACAGGGTGCTGTAACCACGGGAACAGGGTGCTGGAACCACGGGGAGCAGGATGCTGTGACCACTGGGAGCAGGGTGCTGTGACCACGGGGAGCAGGGTGCTGTGACCACGGGGAACAGGGTGCTGTGACCACGGGAACAGGGTGCTGGAACCACGGGAACAGGGTGCTGTGTCCACGGGAACAGGGTGCTGTGACCACGGGAACAGGGTGCTGTGATCACGGGAACAGGGTGCTGGAACCACGGGAACAGGGTGCTGGAACCACGGGAACAGGGTGCTGGAACCACGGGGAACAGGGTGCTGTGACCACGGGAACAGGGTGCTGTGACCACGGGGAGCAGGGAGCTGTAACCACGGGAACAGGGTGCTGTGACCACGGGAACAGGGTGCTGTGACCACGGGAGCAGGGTGCTGTGACCACGGGAGCAGGGTGCTGGAACCACGGGAACAGGGTGCTGTGACCACGGGAGCAGGGTGCTGGAACCACGGGAACAGGGTGCTGTAACCACGGGAACAGGGTGCTGTAACCACGGGAACAGGGTGCTGTGTCCACGGGAACAGGGTGCTGTGACCAGGGGGAACAGGGTGCTGTGATCATGGGAACAGGGTGCTGTGACCACGGGAACAGGGTGTTGTGACCACGGGGAGCAGGGTGCTGTGACCACGGGAACAGGGTGCTGTGACCACGGGGAGCAGGGTGCTGTGACCACGGGAACAGGGTGCTGTGACCACGGGGAGCAGGGTGTTGTGATCACGGGAACAGGGTGCTGTGACCACGGGGAGCAGGGTGTTGTGATCACGGGAACAGGGTGCTGTGACCACGGGAACAGGGTGCTGTGACCACGGGAACAGGGTGCTGTGTCCACGGGGAGCAGGGTGCTGTGACCACGGGGAGCAGGGTGTTGTGATCACGGGAACAGGGTGTTGTGTCCACGGGAACAGGGTGCTGTGACCACGGGAACAGGGTGCTGTGACCACGGGGAGCAGGGTGCTGTGACCACGGGGAGCAGGGTGCTGTGTTCCAGTGGCTGGTAACTGGAAGCTGAGGGCCCTGTCTGTGGGCAGAGTGTGGACGTTGTGTGAAGTGGTCAGCCCAGTCTGGGCTGCGTTTGCCCAGTGAGGGGGAGACCACATTGTGAGCAGGAAATGCAGCAGATTGGCTCATGTGAAATGTAGGGAAAGCATTGCTTCAATGTACCGTGAACTTTACTGGTTCCATATTCTGAGTTTTGGTTAATTTTCTGTGTTTTAAGAAGGTGCCGGAGAATGATGACACTAAACAATACTTCCACTGTATTTGTGACAAATACATGTGACAATAAATAATTAAACCAAATCATGGTGTGCCTGGGGCCTTGGATCGTGAGGAAGGAGGAGGTACATTCCGAGAGTTGTAGCCAGCACTGATTAGTGCTGAGACGGTAGCTCTGGGAAATACTGACTCCAAGGTAAAAGGCAATGTCAACACTCCTCTGTGAATTCAATACCGACATTATGAGGTGGAATTAGCTGGAGTTAGACTGAGGAATTGAGAGAGCCTGCTGCCAAGCAACAGAGCGTTAGGAATTAACGTCCTGACGTGCTATGGGCAGATGGAATGTTTTAAAAGGAATGTCTCTCTGTGCCTTGAAGCAGATTGTAACTAAATACTTCCATTGGTCAGTGAGGACAGATTTCTGCTTTCTCTCTGTGTTTGAACAGAAACACGACAATTTCAGACTAAGGGCTGCAGCGATGCTGTGGGGAAATGAAATGAGAACAGGGGCTGATTTCAGCTTCTGTTGGACATGGTGAATATAAATGTACAAACACCCAAGGAGGTATTAAACTAGAAAGGATCGAGTTTGTACAAGGAGTAATAATTAAAATATGAAAGAACTGAGAGGAACCAGTTTATCAACGCCTTGCTCACAAGATGGAGTCTGACCCTGAAAGTATCCCTTTACAATTCCTTTGTGACGGTTAATTTCCTGGCCAGCTGGGAGGTTTCTTGTTTAAAAATCCATCACAGGTTTTCAGAGGACGCAGGACCCTTCCTGAAATGTAATCACTGCTTTACTCTTTTTGTTACAGAAGTTTTACTCACAGAGAACACAATTCTTAAAAAAAGAATTTTGTGGGCTGTGGTTGTCACTGGGCTGGCAGTATTCCGAGCCAGTCCTGGTAGCACTGTGTTTATGTGGTGAATCCAGTTGAGTTTCTGGTCCATGGTAACCCCCAGAATGTTGACAGGTTCAGTGGTAGGAACACCGTTGAATGTCAAGGGTTGGTGGTTGGATTGTCTCTTGTCAGTGATGGTCATAGCCTGGAGTGTGTGTGACACAAATGTTACTTACCACTTCTCAGCTCAAGCCTGGATATTGTCCAGATCTTTAGATTAGATTAGATTCCCCACAGTGTACAAACAGGCCCTTTGGCCCAACCAGTCCACACCGACCCTCTGAAAAGTGACCCATTCCCCTCTGACTAATGCACCTAACACCACGGGCAATCCATCTGACCTGCACATTTTTTGGACTGTGGGAGAAAGCTGGAGCAAACCCACACAGACACGGGGAGAATGCACAAACTCCACACAGACAGTCGCCCGAGGCTAGAATTGAACCTGGGACGCTGGCGCTGTGAGGCAGCAGTGCTGACCACTGAGCCACCGTGCCGCCACAAATCTTGTTGTATTTGAACATGGATTGCTTCAATATCTTAGGAGTTGCGAATGGGGCTGAACATTGTGCAATCATCAGCGATCATCCCTAATTCTGACCTTATGACAGAGGGAAGGTCATTGATGAAGCAGCTGAATATGGTTGGGTCTGGGGACATTATCCTGAGGGACTCCTGTAGAGATGTCCTGGAACAGGCCCAGAGGTTTTACCTTGTAAAGTTAGTTTTTCTTATTAAACTGACAGATCTTTTAAAACTGGCTGGTAAGAAAGTGCTGACAGAGTCATGTGATGAAGCCTCCTTTCGAGGTGGAGGGAACTGTACTACCATTAGGACGGTGGTTTACATAGTACAGACACAACTGCCTCTGGCCCATCTCAGAGGCTTTAGTGAAAAGGCATTCATGAATGTTGTTCCATGGTCTGGGGAATCTGCAATCCTTTCCTCTCTGACTCTGTGCCAGTTTAGTATTCCAGCCCGCCCTACACGGGTTGATCTTCCAGCTGCCATGGACTTCAGAGAAACTTCTGGAAGGTTTTTGTCATAGTCATGTGATTGTAACAGCCGTCGTTGTTGGGCTGTTTAATGTGCCCTTAAATCAGTCACTAGATACAGAGTAATACAGCAAAGGACTGACCCTTCGGTCTATTGAGTCGACATCACCCTATCTACACTAATCACATCCTCCTGCACTGGCTCCAAAACGTTCGATTTGTCACATTTCAGCTGCTCATCCAAGTATTTTGTGGAGGTTGTGCAGGTTCCCACTTTAATGACTCCTCCAGGTAGCACTTTCCAGAGCCCCCTCTCTGGCTGAAAACACTTTCCTCAAATCCATTCGACAGCTGCTGCCTTCCACTCTAACATGATGGCCCCCTGTTACTGACTCCTCAACTAACGGGCACAGCTGCTTCCCTTCCCCCTGCCCATGCCCCACAGCTTCTCCTGAGTTTATCCAATCTCCTTATTACTGAACTGCTCCACCCAGACACCTTCCTGGGCAATCTCCCTCTGCACCCCCTCCAGTACCCCCTCCCTCTGCACCCCCTCCAGTACCCCCTCCAGTACCCCCTCCCTCTGCATCCCCTCCAGTACCCCCTCCCTCTGCACCCCCTCCCTCTGCACCCCCTCCAGTATCTGAGCTGCTGTTGCATCAATGCCCTGTGTAGCTTTAACAACTTCTCCATCTCTGCTCAACTCCTCTCATCATTAATGACCAGGCTGTAGCTGTGGCTAACGAGAGCCTACGGACAGTACTGGGTCCCACATCTACAGAAGGATACACTGGCACTGGAGACAGGCCAGAGAATGTTCACTGAGCTGATCCCAGTTATGGGGAGTGGTCCCAGAGATTGGTTCACTTCAGGCATTTTACTGGAGATAGCCAGGGAGAGGGAGAGGGAGAGAGAGGGACAGTGGGGGAGAGAGGGAGAGAGAGAGAGACAGAAACCACTTCTCTTGCCAGGGGTGCAATGATTTCTCACTGTCTCGCTCTCACCCACACGGTGTTCAGCTGCTCAGGGACCAGAGAGTTGTTGTCACACTCATCACCTCTAGCATCCACAGCTGGTCACAATTTCACAAACCAATCACCTACTTGTTGCCAAGTGAACCTCACTTTATATAAATGCCCCGATGTTGCTTATCTTGTGAATAGGCAGAGCGCACGCAGACGCAGAACTGCTGAGTGAGTGAGGCATTTATTTGGGTAGTTATGTTATCGAAACACTACTTTGGTAGTAACTCCCACCCATCCTCTTCCTCTAACCAAAAAAACAGGGTTCTGTGGCTGGATTTGTTTTTCAACAGTCTCTTTAGGAATTTATAACAGTGGGAATGGAGGTGAGGGCAGTGGGATGTTCCTCCTGCAGAATGTAGGGGGTAAGGGTCACCTCCCGTGTTCCCGCTGACTGCATCTGCGGGAAGTGCCCCCAACTCCAGCTCCTCGAAAACCGTGTTAGGGAACTGGAGCTGGAGCTGGATGAACTTCGGATCATTCATGAGGCAGAGGGGGTTATTGAGAGGAATTACAGGGAGGTCGTCACTCCTCAAGTGCAAGAAAAAGGCAAATGGGTTACAGTCAGGGGACGGAAAGGGAACCGGCAGGCAGTGCAGGGATCCCCTGTAGCTGTTCCCCTCAATAACAAGTCTACCATTTTGGATACTGTTGGGGGTGGGGAGGAACCTACCAGGGGTAAGCAATGGGGAAACACGTCTCTGGCACAGAGTCTGTCCCTGCTGCTCAGGAGGGAAGGGGGAAGAGGAGCAGAGCAGTAGTCATTGGGGACTCCGTAGTTAAGGGGACAGATAGGAGGTTCTGTGGGAACGACAGAGACTCACAGTTGGTGAGTTGTCTCCTAGGTACCAGGCTTTGTAATGTCTCTGATCATATTTTCAGGATCCTTGAGAGGGAGGGGGAGCAGGTCCCAAGTCGTGGTCCACATAGACACCAACGACATAGGTAGGAAGAGAGGTGGGGATTTAAAGCAGAAATTCAGGGAGCTAGGATGGAGGTTTAGAGCTAGGACAAACAGGGTTGTTATCTCTGGTTTGTTACCTGTGCCATGTGCTAGCGAGGCGAGGAATAGGGAGAGAGAGGAGTTGAACACATGGCTACAGGGAAGGTGCAGGAGGAAGGGTTTCAGATACCTGGATAATTGGGGCTTTTTCTGGGGTGGGTGGGACCTGTACAAACAGGATAGTCTACACCTGAACCAGAGGGGTACCAATATCCTGGGGAGAGGGTGGGGGGGTGGTGGGGAATTTGCTAATGCTCTTCAGGAGGAATTAAACTAATTCAGCAAGGGGATGGGAACCTGAATTGTAGCTCCAGTGTCCAGG
This sequence comes from Hemiscyllium ocellatum, assembly GCF_020745735.1. Taxonomy (NCBI): domain Eukaryota; kingdom Metazoa; phylum Chordata; class Chondrichthyes; order Orectolobiformes; family Hemiscylliidae; genus Hemiscyllium; species Hemiscyllium ocellatum. Next base: position 801,610 of record NC_083425.1, on the reverse strand, counting down.
AGGCTGAGAGTATTGAGGTCAGGAGTAAGGTTTCAAGGTCACAGGAGTGCACCAGCAGGCAGGAAGGTGGATTGAAGTGTGTCTACTTCAAGGCCAGGAGCATCCGGAATAGGGTGGGTGAACTTGCAGCATGGGGTGGTACCTGGGACTTCAATGTTGTGGCCATTTCGGAGCCATGGTTAGAGCAGGGACAGGAATGGTTGTTGCAGGTTCCAGGGTTTAGATGTTTCAGTAAGAACAGAGAAGATGGTAAAAGAGGGGGAGGTGTGGCATTGTTGGTCAGGGACAGTATTATGGTGGCAGGAAGGACGTTTGAAGACACATCTACTGAGGTAATATGGGCTGACGTTAGAAACAGGTAAGGAGAGGTCACCCTGTAGGGAGTTTTCTATAGGCCTTCAAACAGTTCCAGAGATGTAGAGGAAAGGATAGCAAAGATGATTCTGGAAAGAAGTGAGGGTAACAGGGTAGTTGTTGTGGGGGACTTTAACTTTCCAAATATTGACTGGGAACACTATAGTTCAAGAACTTTCGATGGGTCAGTTTTTGTCCAGTGTGTGCAGGAGGGTTTCCTGACACAGTAGGTAGACAGGTCAACAAGGGGCGAAGCCATATTAGATTTGTTGCTGGGTAATGAACCTGACCAGGTGTGAGATTTGGAGGTAGGTGAGCACTTTGCTGATAGTGACCACAATTCGGTTATGTTTACCTTAGTGATGGAGGAGGATAGGTATATACCGCAGGGCAAGAGTTATACCTGGGGGAAAGGAAATGATGATGTGATTAGACCAGAATTAAGATGCGTAGGATGGGGAAGGAAACTGCAGGGGATGGGCACAATTGAAATGTGGAGCTTATTCAAGGGCCAGCTGCTGCGGGTCCTTGATAAGTGTGTACCTGTCAGGCAGGGAGGAAGTGGTTGAGCTTGGGAGCTGTGGTTTACTAAAGAAGTTGAATCTCTTGTCAAGAGGAAGAAGGCAGCTTATGTTAGGATGAGATGTGAAGGCTCAGTTAGGGTGTTTGAGAGTTACAAGTTAACCAGGAAAGACCTAAAGAAGGGACATGAGAAGTCATTGGCAGATAGGATCAAGGAAAACCCTATGCCTTTCTATAGGTATATCAGGAATAAATGAATGACTAGGACCTGTCTAAGACAGTAGTGGGAAGTTGTGCGTGGAATCTAAGGAGATGGGAAAGACATCAAATATTCTTTGTCAGTATTCACACAGGAAAAACACAATGTTGTCAAGGAGAATACTGAGATACAGACGACTAGATTGGGTGGGATTGAGGTTCACAAGAAGGAGGTGCTAGCAATTCTGAAAAGTGTGAAAATAGATAAGTCCCCTGGGCTGGATGGGATTTATCCCAGGATTCTCTGGGAAGCCAGGGAGGAAACTGCCGAGCCTTTGGCTTTGATCTTTAAATCATTATTGTCTATATGAATAGTCCAGAAGACTGGAGGATAGCAAATGTGGTTCCCCTGTTCAAGAAGGGGAGTAGAGATCACCCTGCAAATTATAGACCTGTGAGCCTTACTTCGGTTGTGGGTAAAGTGTTGGAAAGGATTAAAAGAGAGGATTTATAATCATCTGGAGAGGAATACTTTGATTAGGGATAGTCAACACAGTTTTGTGAAGTGTAGGTCGTGTGTCACGTACCTTACTGAGCTCTTTGAGATGGTGACCAAACAGGTGAGTGAGGGTAAAGTGGTTGATGTGGTGTATATGGATCTCAGTAAGGGGTTTGATAAGGTTCCCCATGGTGGGCTACTGCTCAAAATACAGAGGCGTGGGATTGAGGGGAATTTAATGCTTTGGATCAGAAATTGGCGAGCTGAAAGAAAAGAGGGTGGTGGTTGATGGGAAATATTCATCCTGGAGTTCAGTTACTAGCGGGGTACCACAGGATCTGTTTTGGGTCATTACTGTTGGTCATTTTTATAAATGACCTGGATGAGGACATAGAAGGATGGGTTAGTAAATTTGTGGATGACATTAAGGTCGGTGGGGTGGTGGACAGTGCTGAAGGTTGTTGTGGGTTATGAAAGGACATAGATAAGCTGCAGAGCTGAGCTGAGGTGGAAAATGGAGTTTAATGGAGAAAAGTGAGAGGTGAGTCACTTTGGAAGGAGCAACAGGAATAGAGTGAAGATGAGCAGAGAGATCTGTGTCCATGTACATAGATCCCTGAAAGCTGCCACCCAGGTTAATCGGGCTGTTAAGAAGGTACACAGTGTGTTAGCTTTTATTGGGAGAGGGATTGAGCCATGAGGTAATGCTACAGCTCTACAAGACACTGGTGCAGCCCCACCTGGAGTATTGTGTACAGGTCAGGTCACCGCATTGATGAGGTTAGAACATAGAACGTTACAGCGCAGTACAGGCCCTATGGCCCTCAATCTTGTGCTGACCTGTGAAAATAATCTGATGCCCATCTAACCGACACCGTTCCCTTATCATCCAGATGTTTATCCAATGCCCATTTAAATGCCCTTAAAGTTGGCAAATCTACTCCTGTTGCAGGCAGTGCATTCCACACCCCTACTACTGAGTAAAGAAACTACTCTGACATCTGTCCTATATCTATCACCCCTCCATTTAAAGCTATGTCCCCTCACACTAGCCATCACCATCACCATCTGATGAAAAAGGCTCTCCCTGTCCACCCTCTGATTATCTTATAGGTCTTGATTAAGTCACCTCACAACCTTCTTCTTTCTAATGAAAACAGCCTCAAGTCCCTCAACCTTTCTTTGTAGGACCTTCCCTCCATACCAGGCAACATCCTGGTACATCTCCTCCGAACCCTTTCCAAAGCTTCCACGTCCTTCTTATAATGCAGTGACCAGAACTGTACACAATACTCCAGGTGCAGCTGCACCAGTGTTTTGTACAGCTGTAGCATGACCTCATGGCTCCGAAACTCAGTCCCCCAACCAATAAACACCAACACACCATACGCCTTCTTAACAACCCGGTCAACCTGGGTGGCAACTTTCAGGGATTTATGCACCTGGACACCAAGATCTCTCTGTTCATCTACAGTGCCAAGAATTTTACTATTAGCCCAGTACTTTACATTCCTGCTACTCCTTCCAAAGTGAATCACGTCACACTTTTCCACATTAAACTCCATGTGTCACCTCTCAGCCCAGCTTTGCATCTTATCAATGTCCCTCTGTAACCTGCAACATCCTTCAGCACTGTCCACAACTCCACTGACCTTAGTGTCATCCAGAAATTTACTCAGCCATCTTCTAAGCTCTCATCCAGGTCATTTATAAACATCACAAACAGCAGTGGACCCAACACTGACCCTCGCAGTACCCCACTGGTAACTGGACTCCAAGATGAACATTTCCCATCAACCACCACCCTCTGCCTTCTTTCAGCAAGCCAATTACTGATTCAAACCACTAAACCACCTTCAATCCCGAAACTCCTTATTTTGTACAATAGCCTACCGTGGGGAACCTTATCGAACGCCTTGCTGAAATCCATATACACCACATCAACCGGTTTACCCTCATCCATCTGTTTGGTCACCTTCTCTAAGAACTCACTAAGGTTTGTGAGGTACGACCTACCCTTCACAAAACTGTGCTGACTATCCCTAATCAAATGATTCCTTTCCAGATGATAAGAAATCCAATCTCTTATAACCTTTTCCAACACCTTACCCACAACCAAAGTAAGGCTCACCGGTCTATAATTACTAGAGTTGTCTCTACTCCCCTTCTTAAACAGGGGAACCACATTTACTATCCTCCAGACTTCTAACACTATTCCTGTGGACAATGATGACAAAGATCAAAGCCAAAGGCTCTATAATCTCCTCCCTGGCTTCCCAGAGAGTCCGTGGATAAATCCCATCCGGTCCCGGGGTCTTATTTATCTTCAGATCTTCCAAAATTACTAAAGCCTGCTCTTTGTCAGCCTCAATCCTGTAGCCTGTATCTCCATATTCTCACTAACATCGCCCTTTTCCAATGTGAATAGGAAATGACAAAAAGTATTCATTTAGCACTTTTCCTACGTCCTCCGATTCCACACACAACTTCCCACTACTGTTCTTGATTGACCCTAATCTTACTCTAGTCATTCTTTTATTCCTGATATACCTATAGAAAGGCATAGGGTTTTCCTTGATCCTATCCACAACAACTTCTCATGTCCCCTCCTGGCTCTTAGCTCTCTCTTTCGATCTTTTCTGTCTAACTAACTCCCAATCCCCCTAACTGAGCCTTCACGTCGCTTCCTCACATAAGCCATCTTCTTCCTCTTGACAAGACCTTCACCTTCTTTAGTAAACCATGGCTCCCTCTCTGAACAACTACCTCCCTGCCTGATGGGTATATACTTATCAGGGACTCACAGTAGCTATTCCTTGAATAAACTCCACATTTCAATTGTGCCCATCCTATGCATCCTAAATCTTGTCTAATCGCATCATAATTGCCTTTTCCCCCAGTTATATCTCTTTCCCTACAGTATATACCTGTCCCTGCCCATTGCTATTGTAAACATAACAAAACTATAGTTACTATCGCCAAAGTGCTCACCTCCCTCCAAATCTAACACCTAGCTGGGTTCATTACTCAGTACCAAATCTAACATGGCCTCACCCCTTGTTGGCCCATCTACATACTGTATCAGGAAACATCAATTAAAAACTGACCCATCTAAACTACTTGAACTGTAGTATTCCCAGTAAATATTGGGGAAGTTAACGTCCCCCTGTTACTCTCCCTCCAATCCAGAATCATCTTTGCTATCCTTTCCTCTACATCCCTGGAACTTTTCAGAGGCCTATAGAAAATTCCCAACTGGGTGACCTCTACTTTCCTGTTTCTAACCTCAGTGGATGAATCCTCAAGCGCTCTCTCAGCTGCTGTAATACTGTCCTTGACTAACAATGCCACACCCCTCCTTTTTATCATCATCTCTGTTCTTACTGAAATATCTAAATCCCGGAGCTTGCAACAACCATTCCTGTCCCTGTTCTACCCATGTCTCTGAAATGGCCACAACATCGAAGTCCCAGGTACCACCCCATGCTGCACGTTCACCACCTTATTCCGGATGCTCCTGGCGTTGGAGTACACACACTTCAAACCAACATCCTGGTTGCCGGTGCCCTCTCGCGACCTTGTAACCTATCCCTGACCTCACTCCCTCAGCCTCCTGGCCACTGGAACTATATTCAGGTTCCCATCCTCCAGCTGAATGAGTTTAAATCCTCCTGAAGAGCATTAGCAAACTCTCCCCCAGGATATTGGTACCCCTCAGGTTCAGGTGAAGACCATCCTGTTTGTACAGGTCCCACCCACCCCAGAACGAGCCCCAATTATCCAGTAACCCAAAACCCTCCCTCCTGCACCATCCCTGTAACCACGTGTTCAACTCCTCTCTCCCTATTCCTCACCTCACTAACACGTGGCAAGGGCAACAAACCAGAGAGACCAACTGTTCTAGCTCTCAGCTTCCACCCTAACTCCCTGGTTTTCTGCTTTAGATCCCCAGCTTTCATCCGACCTATTTCATTGGTGCCAATGTGGACCATGACTTGGGGCTGCTCTCCACCCCCCTCCTCTAACTTGTGTACATGTTTAGCTGAGCTATCTTTGTTTCGGCCTGTTTTGATTCCTTCCGCAGGACAGTAAAAGATGGGTTTTTCAACATCATGAAATTAGTTGTTGAATGACATCACAAGAGAGGTTATATTTACTTTTTTCTGGTGAGGCAGCTCATTCGCCAGGTTACCCTGGGTCTGTGCTTAAACTGTCGAGGAAACGCTCCAGTACTGTATCATTTGTTGGAAATGCAAAAGAGTATTGGAATGTGTTGGGTTAATTTAAATCCAAGATTAGGGCAGCCTATGTGGACATGAATGTTGTGAGGTTGGGTAGAGTGTTTGTTGATGGGAAGGCAGAATGTTAGAATTTGGGCTGTAAAGTTTTGATGTTTGTAAAATTAAAAGGGAAGACGAGCATTGCATGGTCCCTTAAAAAGATGGGATTTTCCCCCCTGCGTTTAGAGATTTTAAAAGCGGATAGCTGGCAGCTTGAAAGTTTGCAAATATCAAAAGCACCGGAACTGAAAACATTTGTACCCAATGCTGAACCGTTACCAGCATTTTTACCAACAAGTTTTACAGTTAAATTATTATTTGTTCATTATAGGGTGAGTTTCAGGGATTTATTTCACTTAACCAGTCCTTTGTAACAGATTAAGGGGATGAGAGACAAGTTATACCCCTTCTCACACTCTTTAAACCATTTATAGAGCAGGGTGCTCCCCTTTCGGTGATTCACTTTTAGTTCTCATAGAGGGGTCAACTTTCATTTTGTAACCATAGGTTTAGAACATTCCAGTGCAGTACAGGCCCTTCAGCCCTCGATATTGCGCCAACCTGTGGAACCAATCTGAAGCAGATCTATCCCACACTATTCCATTTTCATCCATATGTTTATCCAATGATCATTTAAATGCCCTTAAAGTTGGCGAGTCTACTACTGTTGCAGGCCGGGCGTTCTGTGCCCCTACTACTGAGTAAAGAACCTACCTCTGACATCTGTCCTTAATCTATCACCCCTCGAACTGCTGAGACTAATCCCAGGTCTAGGAAAGCTGGATAATTGTAGCTAGCATATCGACTCTCCCTGCAGCAATTCTTTCAGAATCCCAGGGGATGGCCCAGAAGATGTCAGTCCCTTAATTTTCAATGAAATCTTTTTTTTCTGTTTGTCATGAGACTAGAGGTAAAATAATAAATTTGCTCTTTATCTGAAGAAAACTTCATGATTGGCTCCTTATTGTTTACAGTAATAACAGTTTGCCACACTTTAAGGAGAGAGGGACAGCAAAGAAATTAAACAGGCCACACACACAGCTGGTCCACTCAATCTCACCTTCAGGATAGAAAACAACAATAACTTTCTTCATTTCCTCATTTGATTTTGTTGGGGCAGTTAAATTTCTATCCAACGGTAGGTGCAGGATGCTGACTGTGAGCTGTACAGCAACAGGAATATTGGGTAAAGACAACGGATAAATTCTCTCTTTTTAGAGACAGCGATTACCCTTCACTTACAAGTTTCAAGAATATTCCAGCCAAACATTAACTCCAGATTGCCCAGCTCTCCCTACATTTGGACACGGACTGCTTCAGTACCTGAGGAGTAGTAAATGGTGCTGGACATCCCCATTTCTGACCTTATGATGGAGGAAAGGTCATCGATGAAGCAGCTGAAGATGGTTGCACCTGGGACAGTGTTGAATTACAGCAGCAGGGATGCCTTACTGCAATTAAACAGGGCCATGGGGAGTCCACATCTGGAATACTGGGTGGAACTTTGGTCTCCCTGTTTGAGGATGGATGTTCAGGTGACAGCAGGAGTGAAGTAAAGCTTTACCAGCCTGATTCCCGGGAGAGCAGGACTGATAAAGTGGCGGGGGGGGGGGATCTCAGAGACCTATAACATTCTAACAGGACTATAGTGGCTTGATGTGGGAAGGATGTTCCTGGTGATGGGGCAGTCCAGAAAAAGGGACAGTCGAAAGATAGGGGATAAATCATTTCGGACTGAGGTGAGCATTTTCTTCACCCAGAGCACTTTAGGAACCATCATCATAATCCTGTAAGTTTTGAGTTACTTCAGGATAACAATCGTCCTCAGGTGAAAGTATTAAACTGGGGAAAGGCTGATAACCTCAATATTAGGCAGGAAATGGGGATTGCAGATTCAGGGCAGGTGATGGAGGGTTAACCCATATCTGGAATGTGGGAACATTTTAAAGGCCAACTGATGAGAGTTCAGGATCAGTATATCCCTGTGAGGATGAAGGATATGGATGGCAAGATTCAGATAACCAGAGATACTTAAACCTTAGTCAAAAAGAAAAAGGAGACATAGGTTTAAGAAACGGAAGACCGAGACCTCGTAGAATATAAAGAAAGCAGGAAAGAACTCAAACATGGAACTTGGAGGGCTCAAAATAGCGATAAGATAGTCTTGACAAACACAAATATCCCAAGGAATTTTATACATACAGACAGCAAGAGGATTAGCTCGGGGAAGTGTGGGCCCATTCAGGAACAAACAGAGAATTTATGCATTGAGCTGGAAGCGGGCGAGATCCTGAATGAGGCATTTGCATCAGTATTCACAAAAATGGAGATGTTGGGTGCTGAGTCTCAGGAAGTCGGTGGAGTTGTGGACAGTGAGGAAGGATGTGGCAGGTTACAGTGGGATATAGATAAGCTGCAGAGCTGGGCAGAAAGGTGGCAAATGGAGTTCAATGTAGCTAAGTGTGAAGTCATTCACTTTGGTAGGAGTTTGTGGGCAGGTCGTGCCTCACAAACCTTATTGAGTTCTTTGAGAAGGTGACCAAGGAAGTGGACGAGGGTAAAGCAGTAGATGTGGTGTATATGGATTTTAGCAAGGCGTTCGATAAAGTACCCCATGGTAGGCTAATGCAAAAACTACGGAGGTATGGCATTGAGGGTGCATTAGAGGTTTGGATTAGGAATTGGCTGGCTGGAAGGAGACAGAGGGTAGTAGTTGACGAAATAGGTTCATCTTGGAGTACAGTTACTAGCGGTGTTCCACAAGGATCTGTTTTGGGACCATTGCTGTTTGTCATTTTCATAAATGATCTAGAGGAGGGGCTTGAAAGCTGGGTAAGCAAGTTTGCGGATGATACGAAAGTCGGTGGAGTTGTGGACAGCGAAGAAGGATGTGGCAGGTTACAGTGGGATATAGATAAGTTGAAGAGCTGGGCAGAAAGGTGGCAAATGGAGTTCAATGTAGCTAAGTGTGAAGTCATTCACTTTGGTAAGAGTAACAAGAAGATGGATTACTGGGCTAATGGTAGGCTGCTTGGTAGTGTGGATGAGCAGAGGGATCTTGGTGTCCATGTACACAGATCTCTGAAAGTTGCCACCCAGGTAAATAGTGCTGTGAAGAAGGCATATGGTGTACTGGCTTTTATTGGTAGAGGAATTGAGTTCCGGAGTCCTGAGGTCATGTTGCAGTTGTATAAGACTCTGGTGCGGCCTCATCTGGAGTATTGTGTGCAGTTTTGGTCGCCATACTATAGGAAGGACTTGGAGGCATTGGAACGAGTGCAGAGGAGGTTTACCAGGATGTTGCCTGGCATGGTAGGAAGATCGTATGAGGAAAGGCTGAGGCACTTGGGGCTGTTCTCATTGGAGAAAAGAAGGTTTAAGGGAGATTTGATAAAGGTGTATAAGATGATTAGGGGTTTAGATAGGGTTGACACTGAGAACCTTTTTCTGTTAATGGAGTCAGCTGTTACTAGGGGACACAGCTTTAAATTAAGGGGTGGTAGGTATAGGACAGATGTTAGGGGTAGATTCTTTACTCAGCGGGTTGAGAGTTCATGGAATGCCCTGCCAGTAGCAGTGGTGAACTCTCCCTCTTTATGGTCATTTAAGCGGGCATTGGATAAGCATATGGAGGTTATTGGGCTAGTGTAGGTTAGGTAGGCTTCGGTCGGTGCAACATCGAGGGCCGAAGGGCCTGTACTGCGCTGTATTTTTCTATGTTCTATGAAGGCTGTGTTGATATTCCAGGGTATATCGATATAAAAATGTGGCACGGAGTGCTGATGAAAAGCATTAAGGGATCAGGTCCCCAGGAGTCGATGGGATCTACCCCAGAATGCCGAGGGAGCAAATTGCTGGAGCTTTGTACAAAATCTTTGTATCCTTGTTGTGGTTCTGTTCACCAAGCTGGGAATTTGTGTTGCAGACGTTTCATCCCCTGTCTAGGTGACATCCTCAGTGCTTGGGAGTCTCCTGTGAAGTGCTTCTGTGATCTTTCCTCCGGCATTTGTAGTGGTTTGTCTCTGCAGCTTCCGGTTGTCAGTTCCAGCTGTCCGCTGCAGTGGCCGGTATATTGGGTCCAGGTCGATGTGCTTATTGATTGAATCTGTGGATGAATGCTATGCCTCTAGGAATTCCCTGGCTGTTCTCTGTTTGGCTTGTCCTATAACAGTAGTGTTGTCCCAGTCGAATTAGTGTTGCTTGTCATCTGCGTGTGTGGCTACTAAGGATAGCTGGTCATGTCGTTTCGTGGTTAGTTGGTGTTCATGGATGCGGATCGTTAGCTGTCTTCCTGTTTGTCCAATGTCGTGTTTTGTGCAGTCCTAGACAGGGGACGAAATGTCTGCAACACAAATTCCCAGCTCGGCGAACAGAACCACAACAACGAGCACCCGAGCTATAAATCTTCTCCCAGACTTTGATCTTTGTATCCTCTTTAGTCGCAGGAGTCTGGAGAATCGCCAACATTGTTCCTTTGTTTAAGGGATAGCCCAAACTACAGGTCAGTAAACCTTATGTCAGGGGAGGGAAATTATTGAAGATTTTTAGGGAGAGGATTTACTCACAAATGGAAAAATATATATTTATTAGCATTACTGAAAATGTGTTGCTGGAAAAGCGCAGCAGGTCAGGCAGCATCCAAGGAGCAGGAGAATCGACATTTCGGCCACAAGCCCTTCTTCATGTGATCTCCAGCATCCGCAGTCCTCACTTTCTCCTAGAAGATTTATTAGCAATAGGCAGCATGACTTTGTGCAGGGAAGGTCAGGTCTCCGAGTTCTTTGAGGAAGTGACAAAGATGATTGTTGAGGGTAATGCAGTGGATATTGTCTAATAGCAGGGAATACGACAGACTGATAGACAGGACCATGTCACATGGAGGAATCCACAATGAGCTGCTAAGATGGATACAGAATGCCAGACTGGGGCGGCTGTTTGTTGGCAAATTCACATCTAACATGTGGGAGACTTTTAAAGGTCAGTTGATCAGAGTTTAGGACCAGCACCTTCCGGTGAGGGTGAAAGATAAGGAAGGGAACCTTAGATGTCGAGAGACATTGAAGCTTTAGTCGAAAAGATATGGAAGTTTATGCAAGGTTTAGGAAACAGGAATTTGACAAGATCCCGAAGGAGCATAATGAAGTAGGAAAGGATTTAAACGAGGTCTTAAAACAAAAAGACACTGTGTTCTTGGAAAGTAGGATGAAGGAGATGGAGGCATATTCGGAGCAAGAGGGTGAGCTAATGAAAGGGTAGATCCACTCAAGGTCAAAGGAGGGGATTTGAGCCCGAGGAATTGGGGGAGTCATTAACAAATATTTTGCACCAGGATTCACCGAAGGGAAGGGCATGGGTGATGGTAAAATGAGGGGGAGGAATGTCGATGTGTGGGAGCATGTCAATATCAAGGAGGTGGTGGGTGTCTTCAAAATAATTAAGTCTCCAGGATCTAATGGGATCCATCCCAGGATATTGAGGGAGGCAAGGGAGGACGGACAGAGATCTTTGCATCCTCTTTAGCCTCAGGCGAGGTCCCAGAGACTGGAGAATCACCAGTTCAGTTCCATTGATTAAGGACAACAGGGAGAGTAGGTGATTATAGAGCTGTCAGCCTTACAGCAGGAAGAGGGAAGATTCTGAAGGACATACTTACTCACATTTGGGAAAAATGGACTTGGAGGTAGTCAGTGTGGCTTTATGTGAGGGGCGGCTTGTCACACAAATCAGCTTTTTTTAAAGGAAGGGACAAATCTGGTGGATTTTTAAAAAGTGTATTCACGTGTGGCATGTGGGGTCTCTGGCTGGGCAGCATTTAGTGCCTGTCCCCAGCTGCCCTTGAATGGAATGGAATGGCTGACTAGGCCGTTTCAGAGAGCGACTGAGAGTTACCCACAATGCTGTGGGCCTGGAGTTATGTGCAAGGCCAGACCAGGTAAGGATGGCAGATTCCCTTCTCTGAAGGACATTAATGAACCAGATGGGTTTTTATGACAATGGGCAAACGTTCCAGGAGTAGTTTCTGAATTATGTGCTTTTAACAAAACTCTTGAATTTAAATTCTTCCCTCTGCCATGGTGGGATTCAAAGCAGGCCCCCCTGAACATTCCCTGGGGTCTCTGGGATAACGGTCTGGCGATGATACCTCTGGGCCATTGCTCCTCTGAAGGTTCGGGCAGTGGGTGATGCCTGCAGGGACTTTACTGAAGCATTTAAAAAGGTCCCTCATGGACGGCTCATCCAGAACGGGAAGGAACAGAGAATCCATCGAGTGCTGGTGTGGCGGCTACAAAACTGGCTTGGTCCCAGAGCCCAGAGGGGAGATACACTTGGTCCCAGAGCCCAGAGGGGAGATACACTTGGTCCCAGAGCCCAGAGGGGAGATACACTTGGTCCCAGAGCCCAGAGGGGAGATACACTTGGTCCCAGAGCCCAGAGGGGAGATACACTTGGTCCCAGAGCCCAGAGGGGAGATACACTTGGTCCCAGAGCCCAGAGGGGAGATACACTTGGTCCCAGAGCCCAGAGGGGAGCTACACTTGGTCCCAGAGCCCAGAGGGGAGCTACACTTGGTCCCAGAGCCCAGAGGGGAGATACACTTGGTCACAGAGCCCAGAGGGGAGATACGCTTGGTCCCAGAGCCCAGAGGGGAGATACGCTTGGTCCCAGAGGGGAGACCACACTCCCCTTTTGTTGTCATCTGCACTCAATAAGTACAATGGAAAATCTGTAATGTCACTTCTCAGCTCCATCTTCGCTCCAGATACTTGTTTGTACAGAGTAAAGAAAAATGTAGGTAAGCATGGGAATAGAGTTTAAATAAAATTGACCATAAAGTAGTTAAGTTTTCGAAGTTCCAGTCCTTTTCCAACACGAGCACGCACCTGCTGACACCGGAACATGAGGCTGATCACCTTGGTGTGTGCTCACCCCCCCCCAACCAGGCTCAGTGTGCCCCCCTGCCCCCAGAGAGCACTGGCACAGGAGCAACACTAAAGACAGGGGCATTCAGACAGACACATGGAGGGGGGGGGGATATGGACCTCAGAGGAACGGGGGCAGAGTGTTTATATTAGAAAGGTAACACCTGCTGGCACAGATCGTGGTGGGCCGAGTGGCCTGGTCCTGTGCTGTACTGTACTGTTTCACGGGCAGAGTGTGGTGGGTCTGTGGAATTCACAGCCACTGGAGCAAACCCAGGCCAGAACATTATATAATTTCACTAAAGGACTGGATATAATACATGGGGCTGACAGGATCATCATGGCCTCGCCCAGTACCCCGCCCCCCAACACTAAACCCCTGCCCCCCAACACTAAACCCCTGCCCCCCAACACTAAACCCCTGCCCCCCAACACTAAACCCCACCCCCCAACACTAAACCCCACCCCTCCAACACTAAACCCCACCCCTCCAACACTAAACCCCACCCCTCTGCAACCCCACCCCTCCAACACTAAACCCCCACCCCTCTGCAACCCCACCCCTCCAACACTAAACCCCCACCCCTCTGCAACCCCACCCCTCCAACACCCTACCCTGCCCCTCAACACCCTTATCCTTCAACACTAAACCCCCACCCCTCCAACACCCTACCCTGCCCCTCAACACCCTTACCCTTCAACACTAAAGCCCCACCCCTCCCACTCCTCTACCCCTCCACACCCCATGCCCCTTGAGCCTCTCAACACTTCCCCGTGACCCCCCCAGCCTCCCCTCCCTTCCCCCAGTCTGTGCAGATCAGCTCCAGCAGAAATTTGGGAACAACCCATGAACACTCATCAGTCAAATAAAGTTCGGTTTTCCAGAGCTCAGCATTCCGGCTCCAGCGTAAAGCTTCCTGGTTTATTCTCATTCACATTGAGATTAGATCCATCACTAACACATTACAGGCCAGGTTCAGACTGAGTGTGTCCTAGTGTTACCCCAGGCACACCAGCAGGGTCTGCCTGAGACACAGGAGAGATCCTGAGATCCAAACAAGGTAAATTTTACATCAGTGTGAGAATCCTCCACATGGCGACAGATTCCAGGAATGACTGGGAATGTTCAAACGTTGACAAGCTGAAGGTTTTGTTCAGAATGAGATGTTGGTGAAGTTACAAGTGCCCGGTCTGTAGCAGGGTGTACTGAGACACGAACCTCTCCACCTCGATTCCAGCCAACACCTTCATGGCTCTCCAGTGGATCTGACCCGTCAGCTCAGGCTTACCCTGTGGGTGCTCCTGCTCCTCCTTGATATACTCCAGCCACAGATCTGCAGGAAACAGGGTCACACCGAAATGGAGGAGCTGACATCTCTGTGACTACAAATTACCCACAACCCCCAGTGGAGAGTTACCAGAAACAAGGCAGCACACACACAAGCGTCAGCTTGACACCGAGGCAATGGTGTATTGGTATGACACTGCACTAGTAATTAGGAGGCATTAATATTCTCGCTCCATAGGTTTGAATCACTACAGGAGCTGATGAAATCAGAACTCCACCAAAACAATTGGTGGGTGGAAATCCCTCGAATCAGGGAAGGAAATCTGCTGTCCTTTTCAGGTCTGGCTTAATGTTACTCCAGACAGGTAACCGCAATGTGGTTGCTTGGGAACTGCCCTCTCAAATGGGCCTAGCAGGCCCTCGCAAAGCCTCATCCTTAAGAAAGGATTCGGAATTAGATACTACAACCACTCTCAGCAATCCACAATCTCTGCTACATCCACTGTTCATTTCAATGTTTCAGCCTGTGCCTTCCCCATCCTGGGAGTGTTTGATGGGGGAACAGTGTAGAGGTAGCTTTACTCTGTATCTAACCCTGTGCTGTCCCTGTCCTGGGAGTGGTTGATGGAGGGGACAACGTAGAGGGAGCTTTACTCTGTATCTAACCCTGTGCTGTCCCTGTCCTGGGAGTGAGAGATGGGGACAGTAGAGAGCAAGCTTTACTCTGTCTAGTCTTATGCTGCCCGTCCTTTACATTGAGAGTCTTGTTTTTTGCTCTTATGTTACTAACGCTACAATGTTAGCTTCTGACAAACCACCATACGGATTCCTACCAGCATTTGTGGATCCAAACTCCCTTAGTGCCTGCTCATAATATTCCCTGATACGCTCCATTCGACTGTATTCCTGATGGGGAAAAGACACACCAACATTACAAACGGAGACTGGACATCACCCAAGGAATGGGCAAACAATCATCTCATCCTGGATTCTCCAGTCAACCCTCAGTCTTTAAACACCGCAGCCCCCAAACTGCTCACAATACAGTCCTCGCTGCAGACAGTGCACCCAGGCACTGATTCAGTTCCTGCAGGTATTGGCACACTCACTCCCACCAGCCCTCCCTTACCCCAGCTCCCACAGACTCTCAGACTTACCTGCTGCTGCTTTTCAATTGCAATCATTTTCTTGAAAAACTCTAAAGAAAAGGGTCTGTTTTCACAAAGACTGAAACAAAACAGAAAAGAGATGGTGACAGCTCGTTCCAAACTTCTCGGTGGGTCATCAGAACGTCCAGCAGCTTCAAACCACGTCTCCCCAGTCATCGGGGCTGCTGGCCCAGTTTGGTCAGCTTATACAGTCATTTCCAATCCACTTCCCAGTAATCCCCCCCTCCCCTTCTCCATTCCCCACAGAGGCTGTTGGTTAGCCTTTCCATGCTGTTAAAATATCCCGTTCTGAGAACCCATTCACAAAATATTTTCTAAACTTGTGCTTTGTTCAGACCCGATGTGAGATATTTTTTACTTGGGAGGGGAACTTTCAGGGGACGGTGCTCCCATGGACCTGCTGCCCTTGTCCTTCCTGATGGAATTGGTTGTGGGTTTGGAAGGAGCTGTCTAAGGAGCCTGGGTGAATATCTGCAGTGTACCTTGTAGATAGTACGCCCTGCTGCTACTGAGCGTCAGCGCTGGAGGGAGGGGGTGTTGTGGATGTGCCAATCAAGCAGCTGCTTTGTCCTGGATGGTGTCAGGCTTCTGGAGTGTTGTTGGAGGCAAGTGGGGAGTATTCCCTCACACCCCTGACTTGTGCCTTGGAGATGGACAGGCTTTAGGGAGTCAGGAGGGGAGTTACTCACCGCAGCATTCCCAGCCTCTGACCTGCTCTTATATCTGCTGTTTAGGTGGTGAGTCCAGTTGAGTTTCTGGTCAATGGTAACCCCCAGGATGTTGACAGAGGGGGATTCGGTGATGGTAACACCATTGAATGTCAAGGGACAATGAGTAGGTTGCCTTTGATTGGAGCTGGTCATTGCCTGGTGTTTGTGTGGGGCGAATGTTACTTGCCGAATGTCCAGATTCGGCGACTGCTTCAGAATCCGAGGAACAGGAACTGGGAAAGGCCCTTTGATCCAGCTCTTAACCCAACATCCAGACTCAAATCCAGATTCCCATTGGATCCTGTGTTCCTTATATGGGCCTTTCTGGGGAAAGGTGTACAGTCACTAGAATTCTCCTGGAACTAACCAGTTTAATTGAAGAGGACGGGTATAAAGGCATGGCTTGTATTCCTGACAGCTCAGAAAGTTAAACGGTAGGATCTAACTGAGATTTAAGGTGAGGAATGAAGTGACAGGGTCGAGAGAGTGCGAGCTACGTTCTCGGGTGGCAGTGTCAGTGTAGCCCAGCTGAAAGCACTCTCTCTCCTGAGTCACAGGGCTCTCGGTTCACTCCCACTGCACAGTCCATCACCGCCCTGCTGCAGAATCGAATGGTCAGCCCTGATCACACTGAAGGGCCGAATGGTCTACAGCTGCTGATTATTACTACATTGCTATTTGCGGGATTGTTCTGTGCACATATTAGTTCAATACATGACATTTCACTGTATTTCACCAACTGTAATGCACGATGAGCCACCGGATGGTGGTGAAACCGCGATATCATTAAACAGCCTGGTCGCTCTGGGCTAGGTTGGAATCACTTTCTCACCTCACTGCAGCTCCCAGCCCTCAACAGTAATGAGGTTTGGGGTCAATTGGAGTTTTCAAACTGGATTGTCATCAGGTAAAGGGATCAAGGATACCGGATATGGCTGCCCCCCCCGCCATGGTGTACCGGACATGGCTGCCCCCCCCCGCCATGGTGCACCTGACATGGCTGCCCCCCCCGCCATGGTGCACCTGACCTGGCTGCACCCCCCGCCATGGTGTACCTGACCTGGCTGCACCCCCCGCCATGGTGTACCTGACATGGCTGCCCCCCCCGCCATGGTGTACCTGACCTGGCTGCCCCCCCCGCCATGGTGTACCTGACCTGGCTGCCCCCCCCGCCATGGTGTACCTGACCTGGCTGCCCCCCCCGCCATGGTGTACCTGACCTGGCTGCACCCCCCGCCATGGTGTACTCTCCATCTCACTACAGTCATTTCTTCAATTCCTAAACACTGACCAGTGGGACCTGGCTGGTTACTTAGCTCGGAATTGTGTTTCCACATCAGGGTGTTAAAGCTCAGTAGCTGCTGCTAATAGAGATCCAGGCTTTCTCCCCTCGGGTGGCTCTACACATTAAGGAAACACAGTGAATGCCTACGCACCGAGTGAAGACTTTCCGTGCTCTCTTGTAGCCTCCGGTCTTAAGGGCCCAGTCCAGGTATCTCTCTTTCACAGCGACAGAGGCAGCTGTGACCTGTGTCTGCAGTGCACGCTATTAACAGAGAAAAAGCAGTCAGTCTTTGACCTTCATAGCAGCCTGCGCAGAGATTAGCTCGGGCTGAGACTTACCTGATACAGTGACTCAGTCTCATGAGCACTATTTCTACTTTCACTCCAATCCAAACAGAGAAGCCAGAGTGGCAAAGCATCCTGGAAGAGAGGAGGGAGACAGTCAGCAAAGACAGTGTGAAACGCGCAAACATTCGAGTGAAGCAGCAGAAACAGAACGGGAAAGATGCAAACAGGCTTCACTTAGGTCAAAGCACAATGACAGAGCAGAGAGAAGACAGGAAGCAGATGGCATTGTATTAAAAAAAGGTCAGGCACAAATAAAACCGCCCTGGGAAATGGAGATATGAGGAAGCAGTGAAGCACAGGTAATGGATGGAGGTCTGCTCACTGAGCTGGAAGGTTCATTTTCAGGCATTTCGTCATCATACAAGGTATGATCTTCAGTGAGTCTCCAGAAGAACCTTCATCCAGAGGCTCACTGATGATGTTACTTGTACAGTGACGAAACATCTGAAAAGGAACCTTCCAGCTCAGTGAGCAAACCTCCATCCTGAACCTAAACCTGGGCTACAAATCTCCTCAAAACATGCTAAGTACAGGTAACATGGAGAGAGTGTTCAGTGGATTCCAAAGTCACCAGACAGCAGCTGATAAAGGTTCATCATGATTAATTCGACTCAAAGAGGGATAGAAAAAAAGGAGTTAAACCGTAGCAGATAAATTCCTGAAGAGGGAGATGCCTGTGGTCTAAATGAGCTGTCCCAGTGTTTGACACAGGTACACAGAACGGGATGCTGCTAGGACATGGGCTTAGAGTTGGAGCAATGAGAAAGACATTTGGAGAAAATGCATTTGAAAAAGGAACAGGGAATCCGATCCCATGTGCAAATACAGACAATCAACATGTGAGTGGGCGCAATGAGCAGAGAGATTAAACCTTGCAATCATTCCAGAAAGAGTTTGAATCGGAAATGTGGGGGTTAGGTGCACATCAATGGAGTGAATGGCCTTATCAGCACGTACCTTGTGGATGCTCATGACAGCCCAGAGCGGATTCTGGAGCAGGGGTGGGATGGAGAAAGACAGGTCTGATTTTAATACTCAGCCACTGGCTGGCAGCAGCTTGAATGGGAGAACAGTGAATGCTGCTCCCAAAACACGGTACAGGGAGAGCCCTAACGCGCTCTCAGGGAATATCTCACAATGCACCTTCCAGAACGTTCTCTCTTTGAGTCGTGAGTTCATGGAATGCCCTGCCAGTAGCAGTGGTGGACTCTCCCTCTTTATGGACATTTAAACGGGCATTGGATAGGCATATGGAGGATAGTGGGCTAGTGTAGGTTAGGTGGGCTTCGGTCAGCGCAACATCATGGGCCGAATGGCCTGTACTGCGCTGTATTTTTCTATGTTTCTATGTTCTATGTATGGCCTTAGCTGAAGTGAGCAAACTCAAATGAAAATCTTTTACAATAACAGCTCCTGTGCTCTGATTGACTCCTCCGTCCAGCTCTTGTTGTAAGTTGCTTTCCTGAGAGGCTGACACTTTGGAAACACTCTTCCAGCTCTCCCTGGTACAGTGCCATTCACAAGGGAAAGGTTCTGAAAACAGGTCTGTTCAAGGCCTTCCTCACACTGGATACCGCACTCCTATTCACACTGCAATACTACATGGGATGTAGCTACAAAGCACCATGTGCTCAGGCTGTACCTCACCTTGACAGGGACCTTCTGGACAGCCTGCTGGAAGATGGCGCTGACATCTGGACTCTGCAGCTCGATCAGAATCTCCAGGCTGCCCTGCCACAGCTGCACTGAACCGGCAAAATTAGCGCTTGCAGACTTGACCAATCCAATTGCTTTCTCCGCATCCCCAAGGTCCACTAATAATTGAAGCTACAACACATTATAAACAATTAAAGCAGGATTTAAGCAATTACAGACAGCAGCTCTCTGCCTACTCAAATCAATCGATGAGGAAATCAAATGAACCACAAAAGGAAGACGTGTGCAGTCCAGGGAAACCACAGGAACCGGCTACACCAGGGCCACTGGCCCAGCTAAACCTGAGAGAATCACAATCTTTCCCTTCTTCCTTTCTAACGACTTTATATCTCTGACCTCCAACAACTGACACAGGCCCTCGAGACTAAGGTACAAAATATGTAACAAGGACTGTAACAAGGACTAACCCGGTTCTCCAGAACGTTCCCTGTGTGTCTGGATTAACCCGGCTCCCCAGAACGTTCCCTCAGCTCCTGGATTAACCCGGCTCCCCAGAACGCTCCCTCGGCTCCTGGATTAACCCGGATTCCCAGAACGTTCCCTCGGCTCCTGGATTAACCCGGATTCCCAGAACACTCCCAGGGTGCCTGGATTAAAGAATCCAATGATAATACGCCGCCCCATCACTTGCCATCTATAAATTAAAATTGTATCTGCTGCCTTCCTCACTGTTTCCCCAGCCTGACTGTATGCTGATGTGTGCTGCTGTCCTCCACCCTACTTGCTACGTTATCATGTTTTGTATTTCAGACTCCTTCTACCTGATAGCTGTCCTGTAAATGTAACAAAAGCAGTGATCCTGGTGCTGCCTGCTGTGGAACCCCACTGCACACTTCCCTGTGCTCTGAAAAGCCTGTTTTCAGCCCCTCGGTCTCGTATTCCTCAGACTGATTCATCTCCACCTCTCCCTCTCCTCTCCATCACACTGCACCAGGGAAGAGGCTTTTCTAGAATTCCCTACGGGGTTTATTGTTAGCTTATTTAAGATTAAAGATCTCTCATCCTGATCACCCTCAGAAATGAAAACAACTTGTCTAAGTTTAATATGATCACTGTGAAGGCCTCTATGAGGGAGGAGAACGTTATGAATCTTACCCACTGCTTATAGAGAGCCTGGGGTAACAGCGAGGATTCCTGCGCCTTCTCAAAAACATTGAGCACCTTGTCCAGCCTCTGAAACACAGCGAGTGAAGGAGTTTACACAGCCAGAGATCAGGATACAGAACAATAATCATAGAGATTGGGATATCAGCCTCTCCAACTCACCTTATTACGAAGAAATTCATTGTTAGTTTTCCGTTTAAACCTTTCCAGGCAGAAACTGATATAACATTTCCACATGGCTTCTGTAATCAGAAAACAGCAGCTCAGAAAGGCCAGAGGCAGGCCGTGACTAAGTAACTGGGCCCCAACTTTAAGCCCCAGCATTCCCCGCTCACGGGAGCAGTGAGGGATTTAAGCTGCAGAAACTGCTGCTCCAAAGATCCAACTCCCCTCACACCCCAGCCCGACCCCGACCCCTCACACCCCGGCCCTACCCCTCACACCCCGTCCCTACCCCTCACACCCCAGCCCGACCCCGACCCCTCACACCCCGTCCCTACCCCTCACACCCCGTCCCTACCCCTCACACCCCGTCCCTACCCCTCACACCCCAGCCCGACCCCGACCCCTCACACCCCGTCCCTACCCCTCACACCCCATCCCAACCCCTCACACCCCGTCCCTACCCCTCACACCCCAGCCCCATCCCAACCCCTCACACCCCGTCCCTACCCCTCACACCCCATCCCAACCCCTCACACCCCGTCCCTACCCCTCACACCCCATCCCAACCCCTCACACCCCCGTCCCTACCCCTCACACCCCAGCCCGACCCCGACCCCTCACACCCCGTCCCTACCCCTCACACCCCATCCCAACCCCTTTCAAGCTGTCATTACTTCATACATCTCCCTTCTCACCCCCCTTGCCTCCCTCCCACCCAATCTGTTAGAATCTTTTTCAGGAGGTAACTAGAAAATTAGACAAAGGAGAGCCAGAGGATGGGATCTATTTGGATTTCCAGGAGGCCTTTGACAAACAAGAAGCTGCTGAATAAGAGCTCATGGTGTTAGAGGCAAGGTACTGGTATGGACAGAGGATTGGCTGATTCTCCGAGGGCAGGGAGTGGGGTTAAAGGGGTCATTTTCAGGATGGCAGCCAGTGACCAGTAGAGTTACACGGGGGTCAGTGTTGGGATCACAAATATTTATATTATACATTAACAATCTAGATAAAGGAACTGAGGACAGTGTTGCTAAGTTTGCAAATGACACAAAGATAGGTGGAGGGACAGGTAGGTGTTGAGGAAGCGGGAGGCTGCCGAAGGACTAGAACAGGATAGGAGACTGAGCAAAGAATTGGCAGATGGGAGTCCTGGTTCAAGATTCTCTTCAGGTTAACGTGCAGGTTCAGTTGGCATTTAGAAGGCAAACACAATGTTAGCATTTACTTTGGGAAGGCTAGAATACAAGAGCAGGGATGTACTGCTGAGGCTGTATAAGGCTCTGGTCAGACAGCATTGGGAATATTGAGAGCAGTTTTGGGCCCTGTAACAAAGGAAGGATGTTCAAAGTTTGTGAGAAGATTTGTAGCTCGGGTGCTCGTTGTTGTGGTTCTGTTCGCCGAGCTGGGATTTTTGGTTGCAAACGTTTCGTCCCCTGTCTAGGTGACACCCTCAGTGCTTGGGAGCCTCCTGTGAAGCGCTTCTGTGCTGATTCCTCCGGCATTTATACTGGTTTGAATCTGCCATCTGCCTATACAAGGTATTCAACAAAAACGGATACCCGTGCAATTTCATCAACAGATGCCGCAGGGAAAGACAACGAAATGAGGACATGCCACAACCCAAAGGACTGGCCACACTCCCATACATCAGGAGCATTTCTGAACTGACAGCCAGACTGCTGCGACCACTAGGACTCATAACAGCACACAAACCAACAGCCATGCTCAGACAACAGCTCACCAGGACAAAGGACCCGATACCCAACATGAGCAAAACCAACATGGTTTACAAAATCCCATGCAAGGACTGCACAAAACACTACATAGGACAAACAGGAAGACAGCTAATAACCCGCATCCATGAACACCAACTAGCCACGAAACGACACGACCAGCTATCCTTAGTAGCCATACACTCAGATGACAAACAACATGAATTCGATTGGGACAACACCACTATTATAGGACAGGCCAAATAGAGAACAGCCAGGGAATTCCTAAAAGCATGGCACTCATCCACGAATTCAGTCAACAGACACATCGACCTAGACCCTATATACCGGCCACTGCAGCGGTCAGCAACTGACAACCGGAAGCGGCAGATTCAAACCAGTATAAATGCCGGAGGAATCAGCACAGAAGGGCTTCACAGGAGGCTCCCAAGCACTGAGGATGTCACCTAGACAGGGGACGAAACGTTTGCAAGAAAAACTCCCAGCTCGGCAAACAGAACCACAACAAAGGAAGGATGTGCTGATGTTGGAGGTGATCCAGAGAAGGTTTATAATAATGATCCCAGGGATGAAGGATTTGCCACGAGGAACAGTTGAGGACTCTGGAACTGTACGCAATGGGAATTTAATTGCAACTTGCTAAATACTGAGGGGCCTAGACAGAGTGACGTGGGAGAGACTAGGACCGAGGGTACAGCCTCAGGATGAAGGGAGATGAACAGAGATGAGGAGGAATCTCTTCAGCCAGAGGGATCATGATTCATTGCCACAAAGGACTATGGGGGTCACATCACTGAGTATTTAAGACAGAGATAGATTTAGTTTGTGATTAGTAAAGGAATCAAGGGTTATTGGGAGAATACAGGAGAATGAGGTTGAGAAACATTTCAGGCACGAATGAATTACAAACCGATGGGCTGAATGGACTAGTTTTGCTTCTACAACTTATGGTCTTATCTCCTCACCCACTCTCCCTGAAATCCAAGCCTCAGTGGAATATATACAGACCTGTAGGCACAGAGACAACGGCTTCCTCGTACACAGCCCAGCACTGCTCCTCTCTTTGGACAATATTCAAAGCTTTTGTCTGTTTGGAGCAGGCTGGCACCGACGGCACTTCTGTGTCTAACTTCTGCCTGGCCACAAAGTCCCAGCACACTGGCTGGTCAGCGTGCAGAGTCTGGAGGCTGGAGAGACAAGGTGACCCAACTGAGCACATCACACCAGCCATTCAGATCCAGCTCCACCCCCCACACTCTCCCGCGCGTCCCCACACACTCACCCCCCCACACAATCACTCCCGCCCGCTCCCCCACACACTCACTCCTGCACTACCCTACTCTCCCCCATACTCACTCCTCCACGATCTCTTTCTGAATGTCCTGCGTGAAATCAAACATCTCGGCAATTTTCCAAAATGAGAGGTGGAACTCTGCATCCCCTGAGATAAACACAAGACACAGAGAGAAGGACAGAGTGTGAGTGCGAGTGCGAGAACATCGGAGCGAAAAAGAAAGATAGTAAGAGTGCAGAGATCTCCACGTTCTGTATCACAGATCCGCGTTCCCCACCGGGAGCGGGAGCACACACCCGCGTTCCCCACCGGGGGAGTGAGCGCAGACCCCTGCTCACATTGTGGGTGTAAGTGCGGACCCACGCTCCCTATTGTGACCATGACCCCATTGGGATCACTCACTCACCGGGGATCTTCTCGATGGCATTCTTATAAACAATACGAGCCAAGTGCCCACAGACAATCTCCTCGGGATACTCTGCCTCGGTCTGGGGACAGAAAACATGTGACAGGTCTATTCCAGCAATGGCACACAATTGGCACAGCAGCAGTCTCAGTGACTGGAGTCATACTGCCAACTGCAGAGATTCACATCCCAGCCACCTTCCTGTTAGCATGTGCACCATGCACTCCATCAATATCACCCTCATCACTTGACCCCACCCAATAAAACCAGCCTACTCCCCCAGGACCAATCCACCCACCTGTCCTGACATACAGTTCGAACCCTCGTGCTTGTTGAAGTGTTGCAGCCCCCAGCCCACCCCCTCGTTCCCCGTCCTAACCACGCCCACAGCCAGCTCCCAGCCCACCCCCTCGTTCCCCGTCCTAACCACGCCCACAGCCAGCTCCCAGCCCACCCCCTCGTTCCCTGTCCTAACCACGCCCACAGCCAGCCAGCCCCAGCCCACCCCCTCGTTCCCCGTCCTAACCACGCCCACAGCCAGCCCCCAGCCCACCCCCTCGTTCCCCGTGCTAACCACGCCCACAGCCAGCCAGCCCCCAGCCCACCCCCTCATTCCCCGTCCTAACCACGCCTCCAGCTCCCGGGGTCCAATTCTTTACCAGCTGCAGCTTTGCCGTTTCCAGCAGCTGTTTCTCCTTCCGCATCTTCTCGGCGTGCATCAGCTCCATCCGGTAATACTGCCAACGACAAGGTCAAAGGTCACCACGTTTTGTTTTTATGTTTATTAACTGTGAACTGAAATGAGAAAGAACTGCTTTGGAAAACAAAAATAAGTAATTTGATGGTCATTGTGAACAAAGATTAAAGAACTTGAAGTAACTCCAGAATAGGTATCCTGTCAGTGAGTCGCCCTTTATTTACACAGGGAGAGGCCCTGACACTGACCCAGGCTCCTCAGAAGCAGCTCTCAGAGTGAGCAGAACCTCTGACCCTCCTGATTATATCTGTTGGCCAGGGCTCTCTGATTGGACCACGTTAACAGCCCCAATCAGGGAACTCAGATTCTAAGACCCATCTGGCTGACCTTGTTACAGTCACTACAGAACTGCTCTCCTTGTTTTCCAACTGTCCATTAATGATTTTCTTATCTATGTGTCTGCAAGTAAGGGGCTGCTCATAACAGAATTAAAGATCATTGCAGGATTACATGATGGCTGTTTTGGACTCAGCCTGCAGTTAGAAACTAATTACTTTAATGAAATAGGAACTCTTATTAAGTACAGAAATACAGTCCATGCTTTCTATTAAACTGGACCCAAGAATCAGTTGAATTGGGGAATCTTTGCCCTGCAGTTTCCAGCTCATTCTCCGTCAGTTTCAACATCAAGGAAGGAAACCCACTGAGGGAGCAGCCTTACCTCCTGATACAGCTTCTGAGATTCTGGGTGGAAACGCAAAGCTCGCAGGAATAAATGTCTGGCACTTTCTGACGATAACTGATCCTCCATCTCCCACTTTGCTGCCATTATCCACAAAGCTGCAACAGAATGAACGGAAAAAATGAAGCTGACAAAGTCGCACCGAACATCACTGCAGGCACAGCTCCTCAGGCTGACCTCCACACCAAATAAACTCTCACCAATGAGGGGCAGAAACACAACCGTCAGCTGGTTACCTGGTTTGTCTGGATGAATGGCCAACATCTCCGAGAACACTTTGCTCAGCTTCAACTTGACATTCTAAGAAAGAAACAATAGCCAGAACATTACAGCTATGAGGGCTCAACAAACATCTGTAGAAATTCAGTCTGTAACATAAGACACAACGGGGTTGAGGAAAGCAATTACTGAGTGAGTGAGATTAATAATCAGCAGAAATACACAGTTAGTAACACAAGGAAATTCTTACCCATTTCTTGCAAAATGCGATGTGTGAGAGCCACAACTGGACATCCGCCTTTGAAACAGAAAGTTAACATCGACTGTCAATGTGCAGAATAATCTTCCAGTCCCACAGCTGTCACCACCGCATAGCCACGAGATGTGCTGCTCTTGAAATCCCCACCCCCACAAAGCTGCCCACCTAAGCCCAGCCCCAGGGCTCTCCAGGACACCCTCCCTCCCCCGAAATCCCAGCCTTACCTTCCACTTTGAGAGCGCTCGCCTGAACAACGCATGAATGCGATTAATAATAGCGTATTCGATTTCATCTTTCTTAAAGTAGTAGCCAGCTCGCTGTGAGGGGAAGGCAGTGACAGG
Organism: Hemiscyllium ocellatum; assembly: GCF_020745735.1. NCBI lineage: Eukaryota > Metazoa > Chordata > Chondrichthyes > Orectolobiformes > Hemiscylliidae > Hemiscyllium > Hemiscyllium ocellatum. Next base: position 775,362 of record NC_083425.1, on the reverse strand, counting down.
TTTAGAAAGTGACACTCAAACATGAACTCAGCTTTTCACAGAAACTTGCTCCTCACTCACCACTCGCCGTCTCCTGATCAATTCCAGAAAGTTAATTTCATACTGAAACACAAAACAGCATATCAGTGAGAACTCACTCATATGGAGGGGAAGAGGGTAGGGGCGTGAGGGGTGAGGGTAGGGGCGTGAGGAGTGAGGGTAGGGGTGTGAGGAGTGAGGGTAGGGGTGTGAGGGTAGGGGTGTGAGGGGTGAGGATAGGGGCGTGAGGGGTGAGGGTGAGGGGGTGAGGGAGGGGTGTGAGGGGAGGGGGGTGAGGGGGAGGGGGGTGAGGGGGTGGTGAGGGGGGGGTGAGGGTGGGGGGGGGGTGAGGGGGTGGGGGGGGGGTGAGGGTGGGGGGGGTGAGGGAGGGGGGGTGAGGGAGGGGGGGGGTGAGGGAGGGGGGGGTGAGGGAGGGGGGGGGTGAGGGTGGGGGGGGTGAGGGGAGGGGGGGGGTGAGGGTGAGGGGGGTGAGGGTGAGGACGGGGACTGTGCCAGTCAGTGATATGCTCAGTCACTGTGACACTCACACACCTGGATGTAGCTGATGAAACTCTCCTTGCTCAGGGCCCGTCTGTGCACTTTATGCTCCAAAGCCGTGACCTTCTTCATCAAAGCTCTTCAAAATCAAACAGCAAACAGTGATCGGTCAGAGCGAGGCACCACCCTCCCCGGATTCACGGCTCAATGTGAGCATCAAACACAAACCAGAACCTGTCACACACACACACACACACAGGCTTCAAGGAATCCTTTCAAGGCGACCGCGCAGGAGGCCCATCTGCCCATCATGGGCCAGTCTGACAGCATTGATGTGGAGTGGACTCTCCGTGACCTAAAGCCGGGACTGATCCTGACTCTGCCTCAGAGTAAACAACATCACTCCGTGTGAGGGTCACTGCAGCCGAGACACACCCCCCCCCCTCACACAGACACACACCCCCCCCCTCACACAGACACACACCCCCCCCCCTCACACAGACACACACACCCCCCCCCCCACAGACACACACCCCCCCTTCCCCACACAGACACACACCCCCCCCCTCACACAGACACACACACCCCCCCTCACACAGACACACACACACCCCCCCCCTCACACAGACACACACACACACCGC
>NC_083425.1:760000-774106 GCF_020745735.1 Hemiscyllium ocellatum | reverse complement strand
GACACACACACTCCCCCCCCCCCCCCCCACACACACACACACAAACCCCCCCCCCCCCCCCCCACACACACACACAATCACCTGTATACATCCTACTCAATTTGTAGCAATGACCCTAACCCCACAATTGCTTGTCATTTCAATAAAGCCCCTTGCTCTCATGTGAATATTTCTGCCAAAGAATATCAGCTCATTTTCACTCTGGTGTGTAACTGCCTCAATATTGAATTCTGGGACCTCAGAGTCTGACCTCATGGTACCTGCCCTCCATTTTCCTGACATTCTAACCTCCCCCACTCTGCCCTTGGGCTGGTCCAAGCTGCCTTCAGCCAAGGGGACCTATCTACACCTCACTTACACCCATTACACATCTTTATCTCTCATTCATCTCCATTACTAAGAGGATTACTAAGAAGTAAACAAGCAGAGAAAAAATGAGATAAGAAGGTAAACTGGCCAAAAATATAAAGGAGGATATAAAAGCTTTTTTAGGTATGTGAAAGGCAAAGAAAAATGGTTAGGACTAAAATTGGGCCCCTGAAGACAGAAACAGGGGAATATATTACGGGGAACAAAGAAATGGCAGAAGAATTGAATTGGTACTTCAGATCTGTGTTCATTGGGGAAGACACAAGCAATCTCCCTGAGGTAACAGTGGCTGAAGGACCTGAACTTAAGAGAATCTATATTTGCCAGGAATTGGTGTTGGAGAGACTGTTAGGTCTGAAGGTTGATAAGTCCCTGGGGTCTGATGGTCTACGTCCCAGGGTACTGAAGGAGGTGGCTCGAGAAATCGTGGATGCATTGATGATTATTTTCCAGAGTTCGATAGATTCGGGATCAGTTCCTGCGGATTGGAGGGTGGCTAATGTTGTACCACTTTTTAAGAAAAGTGGGAGAGAGAAAGCAGGAAATTATAGACCAGTTAGTCTGACCTCAGTGGTGGGAAAGATGCTGGAGTCTATTATAAAGGATGAAATTACGACACATCTGGATAGTAGTAACAGGATAGGTCAGAGTCAGCATGGATTTATGAAGGGGAAATCATGCTTGACTAATCTTCTGGAAGTTTTTGAAGATGTAACTCTGAAGATGGACGAGGGAGATCCAGTAGATGTAGTGTACTTGGACTTTCAGAAAGCTTTTGATAAAGTCCCACATAGGAGGTTAGTGAGCAAAATTAGGGCGCATGGTATTGGGGGCAAAGTACTAACTTGGATTGAAAGTTGGTTGGCTGATAGGAAACTAAGAGTAGTGATAAACGGCTCCATTTCGGAATGGCAGGCAGTGACCAGTGGGGTACCGCAGGGATCAGTGCTGGGACTGCAGCTTTTTACAATATTTGTTAATGATATAGACGACGGTATCAGCAATAACATTAGCAAAGTTGCTGATGATACTAAGCTGGGTGGCAGGGTGAAATGTGAGGAGGATGTTAGGAGATTACAGGGTGACCTGGACAGGTTAGGTGAGTGGTCAGATGCATGGCAGATGCAGTTTAATGTGGATAAATGTATGGTTATCCACTTTGCTGGCAAGAACAGGAAGGCAGATTACTATCTAAATGGAACCAATTTAGGTAAAGGGGCAGTACAGAGCGATCTGGGTGTTCTTGTACACCAGTCAATGAAGGTAAGCATGCAGGTACAGCAGGTAGTGAAGAAGGCTAATAGCATGCTGGCCTTCATAACAGGAGGGATTGAGTATAGAAGCAAAGAGGTTCTTCTGCAGCAGTACAGGTGAGACCGCACCTGGAATATTGTGTGCAGTTCTGGTCTCCACATTTGAGGAAAAACATTATGGCTATTGAGGGAGTGCAGCGTAGGTTCACAAGGTCAATTCCTGGAATGGCGGGATTACCTTACGCTGAAAGACTGGAGTGACTGGGCTTGTATACCCTTGAGTTTAGAAGACTGAGAGGGGATCTGATTGAGACATATAAAATTATTAAAGGATTGGACACTCTGGCAGCAGGAAACATGTTTCTGCTGATAGGTGAGTGCCGAACCAGAGGACACAGCTTAAAAATACAGGGTAGACCATTTAGGACAGAGATGAGGAGAAACTTCTTCACCCAGAGAGTGGTGGCTGTGTGGAATGCTCTGCCCCAGAGGACAGTGGAGGCCCAGTCTCTGGATTCATTTAAGAAAGAATTGGATAGAGCCGGAGATAAGGCAGGGAGCAGATACTTATTAGGAATGATCAGCCATGATCATAATGAATGGTGGTGCAGGCTCAAAGGGCTGAATGGTCTACTCCACCTATTGTCTATTGTTTATTGATGGGACCCTGATGTGACCCCTGATGTGACCCCCGATGGGATCCCCAATGTGATCCCCAATGTGACCCCCGATGTGATCGTGATGGGATCCCTGATGGGATTCTGGTGTGACCCTGATGGGATCCTGATGCGATTCTGATGTGATCCTGATGGGATCCTGATGCGACCCTGATATGATCCTGATGCGACCCTGATGGGATCCTGATGCGACCCTGATGGGATCCTGATGCGACCCTGATATGATCCTGATGTGACCCTGATGGGATCCTGATGCGACCCTGATGGGATCCTGATGCGACCCTGATGGGATCCTGATGTGACCCTGATGTGACCCCTGATGTGATCGTGATGGGATCCCTGATGTGACCCTGATATGATCCTGGTGTGATCCCCGATGTGATCCCTGATGGGATCCCTGTTGTGACCCCTGATGTGATCCCCGATGGGATCCTGATGTGACCCTGATGCTCCTCTACAGCAGGGCGACCAAACAAACTAACGGAATGTTTCAGGAAAAAGTGAGGACTGTAGATGCTGGAGATCAGAGTCTAAAAGAGTGATGCTGGAAAAGCACAGCAGGTCAGGCAGAATCCGAGGAGCAGGAGAATCGACGTTTCAGGCATGAGCCCTTCTGCAGGAATGATTTGCTGAACATCTCAGCTGGGCCCGTGGGAGATTTGAAATGTTGTTTTTATCACGGAATTCTTGTAGCATGTAGCGTGTAGGCATGTAGCATCCTTAAGGCTAAGACTTTAATGAATATAGAGAGTCTTTTAAAGAAAATAGTTTGAAGTTAGGAAATAACTATGAAGGGTTGTAGCTGACCACAAAAAGAAGCAACAGGGGCATTTCACAATAAAGCTTTTGGTATGATCAGAGAAACTGGATAAAAGAACAATCTGTAACAAACAAGGAACAAAGAATGCAGACGAGGACAGCAGGATGGCCAGGTAAGAAAATAACTACCAAGTGAGGTAATCGGCTTATGATAGGATGGGAAAAGGGAGGCGTGATTCCACAACTTGTAAATTAAAACAGGCTCTATTTTCGCGTGCATTTCTTCTTGATTGCAGAGGTGTCCAGTTCTTGCAAGACTGTAATAAATTATTCTTGTTTCCAAGGCTTTGTCTCAGGCTGATTGATTTGTGAGTGAGTTCTGTTTCTCACAGGCCCACAGGGGTTGACCTTACCTCACATTCACCACCCATTTTAATTCTCCTTCCCACTCCCTTTCCGACATGACCATCCTCGGCTTCCTCCATCGCCACAACAAATCAGACCCCAAAGCGGAGGAACAACATCTTATCCTCCGCCTGGACAGCCTACAGTCCGGAGGACTCGACAGTGGGTTCTCCAATTTCAAATAACCCGCCTTTCCATTACCCAACTCCCCTTTCAGCCCCTCCCCTTCTCTTCCATTCCTCTCATCGACCCTTCCTTCTAGCTACCAACTTGATTTATGCCTCCCATCGGCCAACTAGGTCATATCCTCTGCCTGTGTTCACCACCTCACCACTCTGCCCCTCCCACTCCCTATATCTGCAGCTCCTCTTACACCCATCCCAAGTCCTGAAGAAGGTTACACGCATCACGTTACCTTCTCCACCTCCTGATGCTGCCTGGCTTGCTGTGTTCTTCCAGCCTCCTGCTTGTCTACATTGGATTCCAATCAGGAAGTCCTGGCTGACAGATACAAACAGGAGTGTCAGAGGTTCTGTTCACTCTGAGAGAGCTGTGTCACCATCAAGGATTCTCAGTGTGTAACTAAAGGGTGACTTGGTGATAGGATATTAGCCTCTGTGGAATTATTTGACTTAATTAAGCAAAGCCAACACAGATGTGTTAAAAGCAAATCATTGCTAAATAATTCACTTGAATGTCTCAGAAGAAGTAACTGAGATGGTTGATGGATTGAGTTTAATGAATGGAATCCAAGGGGTAGCAACAACATAGCTACAGAACAGAGTCACAGGAAGCCGAGAGTCATGGTGTATGCTGTTGTTTGAACTGGAGGACAGTTTATGGTGCAGTTCAGCATTTGGATTCTTGCTGTTCCTGACAGAAATGGAAACCCAGTGCTTTGCTGTCAGGACATGTTGTGGCATTGAAGGCCGGTACTATATCTTTGAGAGTGTGGAAGTTGAAAGGTTGGCAAGCACCTGTCATGTGACTGAGAGCAGGCACAGAGTGGACTGGACAATATGTAGATGTTACATTTGAGCTGTAACTCAGAATTAGTTGTTTTCACAACAATCAGTTTAAATTATGCCCCAAAAATCTAAAACCCAATCAAATTTGAATTTTACTGTTTTGACAACATCAAACCAATGAGACGATGTTTTGGGGTATAAAGAGCAGGCATTTTGAACAGTTAGCCGGAGACAAGAAGCATCTACTGCCATCGATAGGCTGCTGTAGACCCTCTCCCTGACAGGTACCTTTTTCACATGAAATATGTTTGCAGAAACAGACGGAAGGCGGTCCGGGGGAAATCTACAGGCAGAGGAAGTTCAACACACGAAGACAACGACTGGTTTTGGAAATGGATTTGCTGTAAATTTTATAGAGGCTTTATTAGATCAGAATATTGTTATAGAATGGGAGATAAATAAGCCGTTAAGACAAAGGAGGCTTACAGTTGTAGATACTTATTGTTTAATGTTCTCTTCTGGAGTTAAAGAATAAATTGTTAATATTTTTATTTAAATAGTGAGATTTGGGGAGTTCTCTGTCACTCATACTTTAACAGATTGTTGGGTGAGGTGAGGATTTCTGGGTGTGTTTGGTTTGAATTAGCAGAAGGATTCACTCAGTGTCTTAACAGGCACAATTGCAAAATTTGCAGATGAGACAAAACTTGGAAGCATTGTAAACTGTGAACAGGACAGTGTAAAATGGAGAAGGTACAACCAAATGAGGAACAGAAAGAGGCCATTCAGCCCCTCGTCGCTGCACTGACATTCAGCAGATCATGACCGAGTTCACTGTGACTCCAGTTCCACTTTCCTGTATACCCCCAATACCCCTGAAAAACGTTATTCAAAAAACTCTCAACTTCTGCCTGGTAACTACTGTGACCCAGTTCCCACTGTCCTGAGGGAAGAGAAACTCTGAACCATCTCCAAGAAAAGAATTCTTTATTTCCAATTTAAAAGGGACACCCTTTCTGTTTACACAGTGACCTCTGTGCTATCAGCTCATCTTGTTTATTCCTCAAGCCTTCAATTCAAATATATTCCAGTCAAACTCACTAAACCCACGTTGTTCTCAATCGAGTCTTAGCTTTGTTTTTCAGACTCAATTAATCACACAAAAAATCGGTTAGACTCAAAACGTCAACTCTTTTCTCTCCTGACAGATGCTGCCAGACCTGCTGGGGTGTGGGGTATATCAGTGTGTTACAGTGAGGGGTGTGGGATATATCAGTGTGTTACAGTGAGGGGTGTGGGGTATATCAGTGTGTTACAGTGAGGGGTGTGGGGTATATCAGTGTGTTAGTGAGGAGTGTGGGATATATCAGGGTGTTACAGTGAGGGGTGTGGAGTATATCAGTGTGTTACAGTGAGGGGTGTGGAGTATATCAGTGTGTTACAGTGAGGGGTGTGGGGTATATCAGAGTGTTACAGTGAGGGGTGTGGGGTATATCAGAGTGTTACAGTGAGGGGTGTGGGGTATATCAGTGTGTTACAGTGAGGGGTGTGGAGTATATCAGTGTGTTACAGTGAGGGGTGTGGGGTATATCTGTGTGTTACAGTGAGGGGTGTGGGGTATATCAGAGTGTTACAGTGAGGGGTGTGGAGTATATCAGTGTGTTACAGTGAGGGGTGTGGGGTATATCTGTGTGTTACAGTGAGGGGTGTGGGGTATATCAGTGTGTTACAGTGAGGGGTGTGGGGTATATCAGGGTGTTACAGTGAGGGGTGTGGGATATATCAATGTGTTACAGTGAGGGGTGTGGGGTATATCAGTGTGTTACAGTGAGGGTGTGGGGTATATCACTGTGTTACAGTGAGGAGTGTGGGGTATATCAGTGTGTTACAGTGAGGGGTGTGGGGTATATCAGTGTGTTACAGTGAGGGGTGTGTGGTATATCAGAGTGTTACAGTGAGGGGTGTGGGGTATATCAGTGTGTTACAGTGAGGGGTGTGGGATATATCAGAGTGTTACAGTGAGGGGTGTGGAGTATATCAGTGTGTTACAGTGAGGGGTGTGGGGTATATCTGTGTGTTACAGTGAGGGGTGTGGGGTATATGTGTGTTACAGTGAGGGGTGTGGGGTATATCAGGGTGTTACAGTGAGGGGTGTGGGCTATATCAGTGTGTTACAGTGAGGGTGTGGGGTATATCACTGTGTTACAGTGAGGAGTGTGGGGTATATCAGTGTGTTACAGTGAGGGGTGTGGGGTATATCAGAGTGTTACAGTGAGGGGTGTGGGGTATATCAGTGTGTTACAGTGAGGGGTGTGGGATATATCAGAGTGTTAAAGTGAGGGGTGTGGGGTATATCAGTGAGTTACAGTGAGGGGTGTGGGGTATATCAGAGTGTTACAGTGAGGGGTGTGGGGTGTATCAGTGTGTTACAGTGGGGGGTGTGGGGTATATCAGTGTGTTACAGTGAGGGGTGTGGAGTATATCAGTGTGTTACAGTGAGGAGTGTGGGGTATATCAGAGTGTTACAGTGACGGGTCTGGGGTACATCAGAGTGTCACAGTGAGGGGTATGGGGTATATCAGTGAGTTACAGTGAGGGGTGTGGGGTATATCAGTGTGTTACAGTGAGGGGGGTGGGGTGTATCAGTGTGTTACAGTGAGGGGTGTGGGGTACATCAGTGTGTTACAGTGAGGGTGTGGGATATATCAGTGTGTTACAGTGAGGGGTGTGGGGTATATCAGAGTGTTACAGTGAGGGGTGTGGGGTATATCAGTGTGTTACAGTGAGGGGTGTGGGATATATCAGAGTGTTAAAGTGAGGGGTGTGGGGTATATCAGTGAGTTACAGTGAGGGGTGTGGGGTACATCAGAGTGTTACAGTGAGGGGTGTGGGGTATATCAGAGTGTTACAGTGAGGGGTGTGGGGTGTATCAGTGTGTTACAGTGGGGGGTGTGGTGTACATCAGAGTGTCACAGTGAGGGGTGTGCGGTATATCAGAGTGTTACAGTGAGGGGTGTGAGGTATATCAGGGTGTTACAGTGAGGAGTGTGGGGTATATCAGAGTGTTACAGTGACGGGTCTGGGGTACATCAGTGTGTTACAGTGAGGGGTGTGGGATATATCAGTGTGTTACAGTGAAGGGTGTGTGATATATCAGTGTGTTACAGTGAGGGATGCGGGATATATCAGGGTGTTACCCTGAGGGGTGTGTGATATATCAGTGTGTTACAGTGAGGGATGCGGGGTATATCAGGGTGTTACCCTGAGGGGTGTGGGATATATCAGAGTGTTACAGTGAGGGGTGTGGGGTATATCAGTGTGTTACAGTGAGGGGTGTGGGGTATATCAGAGTGTTACTGTGAGGGGTGTGGGGTACATCAGTGTGTTACAGTGAGGGTGTGGGATATATCAGTGTGTTACAGTGAGGGGTGTGGGGTATATCAGTGTGTTACAGTGAGGGGTGTGGGGTACATCAGAGTGTCACAGTGAGGGGTGTGGGGTATATCAGAGTGTTACAGTGAGGGGTGTGGGGTATATCAGGGTGTTACAGTGAGGAGTGTGGGGTATATCAGAGTGTTACAGTGAGGGGTGTGGGGTATATCAGTGTGTTACAGTGGGGGGTGTGGGGTGTATCAGGGTGTTACAGTGAGGGGTGTGGGGTATATCAGGGTGTTACAGTGAGGGGTGTGGGGTATATCAGGGTGTTACAGTGAGGGATGTGGGGTATATCAGTGTGTTACAGTGTGGGGTGTATCAGGGTGTTACAGTGAGGGGTGTGGGGTATATCAGGGTGTTACAGTGAGGGATGTGGGGTATATCAGTGTGTTACAGTGTGGGGTGTATCAGGGTGTTACAGTGAGTGTTGTGGGGTATATCAGTGTGTTACAGTGTGGGGTGTATCAGGGTGTTACAGTGAGTGGTGTGGGGTATATCAGGGTGTTACAGTGAGGGATGTGGGGTATATCAGTGTGTTACAGTGTGGGGTGTATCAGGGTGTTACAGTGAGTGGTGTGGGGTATATCAGGGTGTTACAGTGAGGGATGTGGGGTATATCAGGGTGTTACAGTGAGGGATGTGGGGTATATATGAGTGTTACAGAATGCTCCTCAATGTGCCAACCCTTACGGGGGCTGGATGCCATTGACGGAGCACAGCCTGGTTTGAGTGGTTAGTACTGACCGGGGCATCATTTACCCCTTTTATTGTTAAACCCCGTTAACTCCCACTCAGTTGTATGTGATTGGCTGCTTTACCCCTTTCTGCAGCATCCAGAAATCATTGTTAAACACAGAATTCTACTTTTAATTATTTAAAATCATTTTTCTAACATTCAGTACCACAATCGAGCACAGATATTGCCAACTGCTCATCTCATGTCTGAAACAGGAGCGAGAGCTGTTGACCCACTCCCTGTGGCTCTGGCCACACAATGACCCCTGACCTCGGAGTAGATTCCCATGATCCAGTCAGACATACCCCCCAGGGGAGGGTAAAGGGAGGGGCATCTCTCAGTGACAGATAGTGGGTAGAGACAGTGATGGAGGAAGGAGGGGTGGTGGGGGGTGTCAAGATGGGGGGTGTCACGGGCGCCGGGGGTGTCAGGGAGGGCTGGGGGTGTTGAAGGGGGAGGGACGGGAGGTTTAGGGTCAGGGGTACCTGAGTTTGGGGGAACCCCCTGTGAACCCGCTGGTTACAATGTTGGGTTGTTGGATAATGAGTCTCTCATTGCCTCTTGGAACGACCCAATGGTTTCCCATTTGTGGAGTTCATTGTAAGATTGGGTGAGTGGGTCCATCCCCATTCGCCCCTCGTCCCAGGGATGTTTCTGCAAGGGTACCTCGAGAGTCTCCCTGCCTGGGGTCAGGGAAGGATCAGAGCAGAGGGACCAGTTATCAGGCCCAAACTCCATGGGTTTGTTATTGAGAGGGTGGCTGAACTCCCCTGGAAGAGGGGTGGCTGGACTCAGAGTCTCCAGGACACCAGCTGCTGTACATTCCTGATCAAGGGTGGACTTGAGCATCACCTCCCAATCGAGATCTCCTGTCAGAGAGCCAATTTCCTCCTCCTCCTCCTGTGTCAGGAGCGGGGAGCTGGTGACAGGACTCAGCCCAGACACTGCGACCTCCGGCCCTGCCTCCTTCTCAGCCGCTCTCACTTCAAACAAGGATGGATTCCAGCCGCAGTGTCCCGCAGAAATCTCCTCAAACTCAGCAAGGAACTGAACCGATTCCAAAGGCACCTGTAGCGGTGGGGCAGTGCTGGAGGTTTCAGGGTGAGAAGCCAGCGATGGTGAGAGGGAATGCCCGCTCGGCTGAAGCAGCTGGTATAGGTTTGGGGGCAGAATGTGTCGCCTTAAGATACTAGCCACCAACTGTTCCTCAAACTGAGCATTAATCTTCCAGAACCCTCCTTTACCAGGCTCGTCCTTTCCCCGTGGAACCTTCTGGAAGCATTTATTCAGGGACAGGTTGTGTCTGATTGAATTCTGCACCAAAAAAAAATCATTCCGATTAGAAATCTAACTGACAGCGGAAACTCTTCCCAAAGCAGATCACATAACAATCCTCCAAAAGACCAGCCACAAACTGACATCAATCAATAAAAGCTCCAGATTGGATTTCTGGCATTGGGCACTGACTCCAACTGGGGTACAGTCCCACACACACACTGACCCTCACTGGGATACACTCCCACACACACTGACCCTCACTGGGATACACTCCCACACACACTGACCCTCGCTGGGATACACTCCCACACACACTGACCCTCACTGGGGTACAGTCCCACACACACTGACCCTCACTGAGGTACAGTCTCACACACACTGACCCTCACTGGGATACATGCCCACACACACTGACCCTCACTGGGGTACAGTCCCACACACACTGACCCTCACTGAGGTACAGTCTCACACACACTGACTATCACTGGGGTACAGTTCCACACACACTGCCCCTCACTGGAGTACACTCCCACACACACTGACTCCCACACACACTGACCCTCACTGAGGTACAGTCTCACACACACTGACCCTCACTGGAGTACACTCCCACACACACTGCCCCTCACTGGAGTACACTCCCACACACACTGACTCCCACACACACTGACTCTCACTGGGGTACAGTCCCACACACACTTTGGGCTGAAGAGTTTGACTGAGAAATGATAATCCTTGGAAAACATTGTTTTGTGATTTGCTCGTCATAAAGTCACCGAGTGGGGACTGTGTGGCTATACTGGAGGTGTGTGAAAAGCCAGAAGACACCAAACTGTTTGGTCCCCTTCTGGATAAACCAGCAGTTGGCCCTGGTCCATCTGCTCATTGCAGGGAGGTTTGGGAAAATCGCCAGGCAAAACGTTTGCGAGGTAATCGATGGGATTTGCTGCCCTTAACTGCTGGCAAACCTGTTTTTGGCAGTGACTCTGGTGGTTGCTGAGCAACCCTTTCTAGATTTGGCTGTTTCTCCAGTTTGGGAAATTAGAAACAAGCAAACCTGCAACTCCCTGTCTCCCTCTCCCTCCCTCTCTCGGTGCAAGGGCTGGGAACCTCAGAACATTTCCATCCTCATTTATATCTATATAAACCCTGAAATGCTGATCTGTAATCATTGTGCAAGTATTCAGATCCAGTTTGATTTCCTTCTGAACTGTTTAAACATCTTCCACTGGTCCATAGGCGTCTGGAAACCCAGTGGACTGTGACAATTCATCAAATGAGTTGTTTTTTTGACCATTAGTCACCAAACAGGTCTCTCTTTTGGCCTTTTTAAAAGTCATCCCTGCAGAACTGTTGTCCCCTTCCCTGTTGTTCGAGTGTGAGATTAAAACGGGGTTTGGTTCTCACTCTGATTCACAGGTTCACAGCTTCTCCCAATTGGGTTTAGAAATGAGTTGTGTTTCAAAATAAACTGATTATTTTGTGTTTATTAAATAAATCTGAGGAAGATTTGTTTTCTCTGGACAAGGGAAACAATTACCCATTTTGGTAATGGGACAGTATAGCACAGGCCCTTCAGCCCACTATGTCTGTGCTGTCTATGATGCCACTCAAAACTAATCCCATTGCCTATACGTGGTCTGTACCCCTCCCTTCCCTCCCTGTTCATGTGTCTGGCTAAAAGCTTCTTAAATCTGATTCTACTACTCCCATGGTAGTGTATTCCAGGCATCTGTCATCCTGTCTATAAAGAAAAAAGCCTTACTTCACACATCTCCTTTAAACCTTCTTCCTCACCTTAAACATATGCCCCCTAGTATTTGACATTTCCACCCTGGGAAAAAGACTCCACCTATCCACCCTATCCATGTCTCTCATTTTATATACATCTATCAGGTTGCCTCCTCAGCCTCCAATACTCTAGTGAAAACAATCCAAGTTTGTCCAACCTCCTCTTATAGCTAACACACTCCAATCCAGGCAATATCCAGGCACTGCCTCTAAAGCTGCCTCATCCTTGCTATAGTGTGGCAACTAGAACTGCGCACAATACCCCAAATGTGGCCGAACTAAAATTTTATAGAGCTGCAATTTGACTTGTCGACTTTTATTCTCAGTGCCCTGACCGATGAAGGCAAGCATGCCATGTGCTGCCTTTCCCACCTTAGCCACTTGTGTTACCACTTTCATGGATCTATGAACTTACACCCAAGGTCACTCTGTGCTTCAATGCTCCTAAAGATCCTGCCATTTACTGTATACTTTTCCCTTGCATTTTACCTCCTAAAATGCATCACCTCACACTTGTCCAGATTAAACTCCATCTGCCATTTTCCATCCAACTATCTAGCTGATCTATATCCTGCTGTATCCTTTCTCACTATCCACAACTCCACTGTTTCATAATGCCTATTAACCTATTAATCAGACCATCTCCATTTGCAGCCCAATCATTGATACATATGTATTAAAAACAACAGGAGTACCAGCTCTGATCCCTGTCACTGAGCACAGATCTCCAGAAAAACACCCCTCCTTATCTATCTTCTGTCTTCTACGACCAAGCCAATTTTTGTATCCAAGTTCCACCTCCCCACGGACGCCATGTGACTTAATCGTCTGGACCAGCCAACCATGTGAAACGTTGTAGAATGTGACAGTGAGGGACAGGGAGTACAGGAGGCTGGATTCTTATCAGAACATTCCTTCCTCAGAAACAAGAAGCAAAGTGTTGGGAGAACATGGACTGACGGCTGACCCCGACAACATGAGGCACAGCGTGAGGGACAGCTTTCCCTCACCGGCCATCCGAGATCCTTGCTAACACTGGTCATCATTGATATAGCCTGCTGGTTGAGGAATGAACATCAGCCTGAGGGACTTGCTTGGCCATTTCAGACGCAGCTCAGAATCACTACTTTACTGAGGATCTGGAATCACATTTAGGCCAGACCAGGGAAGGACCTAGAAGTCATGAACTAAATGGTTTTCCAGTGACAAGTTGGTAATCACATGACTCCATCATCAGGAAAATTGTTTTATTACATTCCAGATACTTTTATACTTTTATTTGGACTGTGGGAGAAACCCAGGCAAACGCGGGGAAATTGTGAAAATTCCACACTTCGCTCTGTGGCTCAGTGGTTAGCGCTGCTGCCTCACAGCACCAGGGTCCCAGGCTCGATTCCAACCTCAGGCAACTGTCTGTGTGGAGTTTGCACATTCTCCCTGTGTCTGTATGGTTTTCCTCTGGGTGCTCCGGTTTCCTCCCACAGTCTAAAGATGTGCAGGTCAGGGTGGATTGACTGTGCTAAATTGTCCCATAGTACCCAGGGATGTGCAGACTAGGTGCATTAGTCAGGGGAAATGTAGTGTAATAGGGAAAAGGGAATGGGTGTGGGTGGATTACTCTTCGGAGGGTCAGTGTGAATTTGTTGGGCCGAATGGCCTGTTTCCACCCTGTCGGGATTCTATGATGATAACTCGGCAATTGGGATTGGTGGGATTTGAACCCCATGTCCAGGGCATTAGTCTAGGATTCTGGGTTGTAAGGACTATAACGGATACAGTTTATAAACTTTCCGAAAAACATTTCATTTAAGGTCATATCATCAAATAATTAATAATGAACTTATAACAAAATAACTGATTGGATTTCTGTTTTGACAACAGTCATTATTGATCTGATAGAGTGTCCAGAGTCTATGTACCTCAATATTGTATCTGGTTTAATATTGTGCCATAGGAGGAGGCCATTCAGCCCATTAAGCTATTTCTGTTTCATGTCTGATCTACTTCATTGCCATTTTCCTGCACTATCCCCCTCTCAAAATGTTATCAGTCTCTAGAAACGTGGTGATTGTTTTATCTTGAAGCTGTTCAATGACTGAGTTCCTTTGGGGTAGACAATTTTAAGAATTAACCTGAGTGCAGAAAGGTCTCTCCATCTCAGGTTTTAATCGCCTGCCCTTATCCTGAGATGTTGTCAAATTTGTTTTCTCCTTCAGAAATCTGTGATTGCTGCCCACCAGGTGTCCCACTGTCTCATCCTTTTACAATGGATCCCAGCGTTTTCCCTGGTTCTGATGCCAGAATAGAAAGTTTGTTGTTCCCCATTTTCTCTCTCCCACTTTTCTTAAATAGTGAGGTGTCAGTTGTTACTTTCTAATCTTCAAGAGCCATTCTAGAATTTATAGAATTTTGGAAAATGTTCAAGCAGCAGTGAC
>NC_083425.1:17500-37500 GCF_020745735.1 Hemiscyllium ocellatum | reverse complement strand
GGTTAGGGTTAGGGTTAGGGTTAGGGTTAGGGTTAGGGTTAGGGTTAGGGTTAGGGTTAGGGTTAGGGTTAGGGTTAGGGTTAGGGTTAGGGTTAGGGTTAGGGTTAGGGTTAGGGTTAGGGTTAGGGTTAGGGTTAGGGTTAGGGTTAGGGTTAGGGTTAGGGTTAGGGTTAGGGTTAGGGTTAGGGTTAGGGTTAGGGTTAGGGTTAGGGTTAGGGTTAGGGTTAGGGTTAGGGTTAGGGTTAGGGTTAGGGTTAGGGTTAGGGTTAGGGTTAGGGTTAGGGTTAGGGTTAGGGTTAGGGTTAGGGTTAGGGTTAGGGTTAGGGTTAGGGTTAGGGTTAGGGTTAGGGTTAGGGTTAGGGTTAGGGTTAGGGTTAGGGTTAGGGTTAGGGTTAGGGTTAGGGTTAGGGTTAGGGTTAGGGTTAGGGTTAGGGTTAGGGTTAGGGTTAGGGTTAGGGTTAGGGTTAGGGTTAGGGTTAGGGTTAGGGTTAGGGTTAGGGTTAGGGTTAGGGTTAGGGTTAGGGTTAGGGTTAGGGTTAGGGTTAGGGTTAGGGTTAGGGTTAGGGTTAGGGTTAGGGTTAGGGTTAGGGTTAGGGTTAGGGTTAGGGTTAGGGTTAGGGTTAGGGTTAGGGTTAGGGTTAGGGTTAGGGTTAGGGTTAGGGTTAGGGTTAGGGTTAGGGTTAGGGTTAGGGTTAGGGTTAGGGTTAGGGTTAGGGTTAGGGTTAGGGTTAGGGTTAGGGTTAGGGTTAGGGTTAGGGTTAGGGTTAGGGTTAGGGTTAGGGTTAGGGTTAGGGTTAGGGTTAGGGTTAGGGTTAGGGTTAGGGTTAGGGTTAGGGTTAGGGTTAGGGTTAGGGTTAGGGTTAGGGTTAGGGTTAGGGTTAGGGTTAGGGTTAGGGTTAGGGTTAGGGTTAGGGTTAGGGTTAGGGTTAGGGTTAGGGTTAGGGTTAGGGTTAGGGTTAGGGTTAGGGTTAGGGTTAGGGTTAGGGTTAGGGTTAGGGTTAGGGTTAGGGTTAGGGTTAGGGTTAGGGTTAGGGTTAGGGTTAGGGTTAGGGTTAGGGTTAGGGTTAGGGTTAGGGTTAGGGTTAGGGTTAGGATTAGGGTTAGGGTTAGGGTTAGGGTTAGGGTTAGGGTTAGGGTTAGGGTTAGGGTTAGGGTTAGGGTTAGGGTTAGGGTTAGGGTTAGGGTTAGGGTTAGGGTTAGGGTTAGGGTTAGGGTTAGGGTTAGGGTTAGGGTTAGGGTTAGGGTTAGGGTTAGGGTTAGGGTTAGGGTTAGGGTTAGGGTTAGGGTTAGGGTTAGGGTTAGGGTTAGGGTTAGGGTTAGGGTTAGGGTTAGGGTTAGGGTTAGGGTTAGGGTTAGGGTTAGGGTTAGGGTTAGGGTTAGGGTTAGGGTTAGGGTTAGGGTTAGGGTTAGGGTTAGGGTTAGGGTTAGGGTTAGGGTTAGGGTTAGGGTTAGGGTTAGGGTTAGGGTTAGGGTTAGGGTTAGGGTTAGGGTTAGGGTTAGGGTTAGGGTTAGGGTTAGGGTTAGGGTTAGGGTTAGGGTTAGGGTTAGGGTTAGGGTTAGGGTTAGGGTTAGGGTTAGGGTTAGGGTTAGGGTTAGGGTTAGGGTTAGGGTTAGGGTTAGGGTTAGGGTTAGGGTTAGGGTTAGGGTTAGGGTTAGGGTTAGGGTTAGGGTTAGGGTTAGGGTTAGGGTTAGGGTTAGGGTTAGGGTTAGGGTTAGGGTTAGGGTTAGGGTTAGGGTTAGGGTTAGGGTTAGGGTTAGGGTTAGGGTTAGGGTTAGGGTTAGGGTTAGGGTTAGGGTTAGGGTTAGGGTTAGGGTTAGGGTTAGGGTTAGGGTTAGGGTTAGGGTTAGGGTTAGGGTTAGGGTTAGGGTTAGGGTTAGGGTTAGGGTTAGGGTTAGGGTTAGGGTTAGGGTTAGGGTTAGGGTTAGGGTTAGGGTTAGGGTTAGGGTTAGGGTTAGGGTTAGGGTTAGGGTTAGGGTTAGGGTTAGGGTTAGGGTTAGGGTTAGGGTTAGGGTTAGGGTTAGGGTTAGGGTTAGGGTTAGGGTTAGGGTTAGGGTTAGGGTTAGGGTTAGGGTTAGGGTTAGGGTTAGGGTTAGGGTTAGGGTTAGGGTTAGGGTTAGGGTTAGGGTTAGGGTTAGGGTTAGGGTTAGGGTTAGGGTTAGGGTTAGGGTTAGGGTTAGGGTTAGGGTTAGGGTTAGGGTTAGGGTTAGGGTTAGGGTTAGGGTTAGGGTTAGGGTTAGGGTTAGGGTTAGGGTTAGGGTTAGGGTTAGGGTTAGGGTTAGGGTTAGGGTTAGGGTTAGGGTTAGGGTTAGGGTTAGGGTTAGGGTTAGGGTTAGGGTTAGGGTTAGGGTTAGGGTTAGGGTTAGGGTTAGGGTTAGGGTTAGGGTTAGGGTTAGGGTTAGGGTTAGGGTTAGGGTTAGGGTTAGGGTTAGGGTTAGGGTTAGGGTTAGGGTTAGGGTTAGGGTTAGGGTTAGGGTTAGGGTTAGGGTTAGGGTTAGGGTTAGGGTTAGGGTTAGGGTTAGGGTTAGGGTTAGGGTTAGGGTTAGGGTTAGGGTTAGGGTTAGGGTTAGGGTTAGGGTTAGGGTTAGGGTTAGGGTTAGGGTTAGGGTTAGGGTTAGGGTTAGGGTTAGGGTTAGGGTTAGGGTTAGGGTTAGGGTTAGGGTTAGGGTTAGGGTTAGGGTTAGGGTTAGGGTTAGGGTTAGGGTTAGGGTTAGGGTTAGGGTTAGGGTTAGGGTTAGGGTTAGGGTTAGGGTTAGGGTTAGGGTTAGGGTTAGGGTTAGGGTTAGGGTTAGGGTTAGGGTTAGGGTTAGGGTTAGGGTTAGGGTTAGGGTTAGGGTTAGGGTTAGGGTTAGGGTTAGGGTTAGGGTTAGGGTTAGGGTTAGGGTTAGGGTTAGGGTTAGGGTTAGGGTTAGGGTTAGGGTTAGGGTTAGGGTTAGGGTTAGGGTTAGGGTTAGGGTTAGGGTTAGGGTTAGGGTTAGGGTTAGGGTTAGGGTTAGGGTTAGGGTTAGGGTTAGGGTTAGGGTTAGGGTTAGGGTTAGGGTTAGGGTTAGGGTTAGGGTTAGGGTTAGGGTTAGGGTTAGGGTTAGGGTTAGGGTTAGGGTTAGGGTTAGGGTTAGGGTTAGGGTTAGGGTTAGGGTTAGGGTTAGGGTTAGGGTTAGGGTTAGGGTTAGGGTTAGGGTTAGGGTTAGGGTTAGGGTTAGGGTTAGGGTTAGGGTTAGGGTTAGGGTTAGGGTTAGGGTTAGGGTTAGGGTTAGGGTTAGGGTTAGGGTTAGGGTTAGGGTTAGGGTTAGGGTTAGGGTTAGGGTTAGGGTTAGGGTTAGGGTTAGGGTTAGGGTTAGGGTTAGGGTTAGGGTTAGGGTTAGGGTTAGGGTTAGGGTTAGGGTTAGGGTTAGGGTTAGGGTTAGGGTTAGGGTTAGGGTTAGGGTTAGGGTTAGGGTTAGGGTTAGGGTTAGGGTTAGGGTTAGGGTTAGGGTTAGGGTTAGGGTTAGGGTTAGGGTTAGGGTTAGGGTTAGGGTTAGGGTTAGGGTTAGGGTTAGGGTTAGGGTTAGGGTTAGGGTTAGGGTTAGGGTTAGGGTTAGGGTTAGGGTTAGGGTTAGGGTTAGGGTTAGGGTTAGGGTTAGGGTTAGGGTTAGGGTTAGGGTTAGGGTTAGGGTTAGGGTTAGGGTTAGGGTTAGGGTTAGGGTTAGGGTTAGGGTTAGGGTTAGGGTTAGGGTTAGGGTTAGGGTTAGGGTTAGGGTTAGGGTTAGGGTTAGGGTTAGGGTTAGGGTTAGGGTTAGGGTTAGGGTTAGGGTTAGGGTTAGGGTTAGGGTTAGGGTTAGGGTTAGGGTTAGGGTTAGGGTTAGGGTTAGGGTTAGGGTTAGGGTTAGGGTTAGGGTTAGGGTTAGGGTTAGGGTTAGGGTTAGGGTTAGGGTTAGGGTTAGGGTTAGGGTTAGGGTTAGGGTTAGGGTTAGGGTTAGGGTTAGGGTTAGGGTTAGGGTTAGGGTTAGGGTTAGGGTTAGGGTTAGGGTTAGGGTTAGGGTTAGGGTTAGGGTTAGGGTTAGGGTTAGGGTTAGGGTTAGGGTTAGGGTTAGGGTTAGGGTTAGGGTTAGGGTTAGGGTTAGGGTTAGGGTTAGGGTTAGGGTTAGGGTTAGGGTTAGGGTTAGGGTTAGGGTTAGGGTTAGGGTTAGGGTTAGGGTTAGGGTTAGGGTTAGGGTTAGGGTTAGGGTTAGGGTTAGGGTTAGGGTTAGGGTTAGGGTTAGGGTTAGGGTTAGGGTTAGGGTTAGGGTTAGGGTTAGGGTTAGGGTTAGGGTTAGGGTTAGGGTTAGGGTTAGGGTTAGGGTTAGGGTTAGGGTTAGGGTTAGGGTTAGGGTTAGGGTTAGGGTTAGGGTTAGGGTTAGGGTTAGGGTTAGGGTTAGGGTTAGGGTTAGGGTTAGGGTTAGGGTTAGGGTTAGGGTTAGGGTTAGGGTTAGGGTTAGGGTTAGGGTTAGGGTTAGGGTTAGGGTTAGGGTTAGGGTTAGGGTTAGGGTTAGGGTTAGGGTTAGGGTTAGGGTTAGGGTTAGGGTTAGGGTTAGGGTTAGGGTTAGGGTTAGGGTTAGGGTTAGGGTTAGGGTTAGGGTTAGGGTTAGGGTTAGGGTTAGGGTTAGGGTTAGGGTTAGGGTTAGGGTTAGGGTTAGGGTTAGGGTTAGGGTTAGGGTTAGGGTTAGGGTTAGGGTTAGGGTTAGGGTTAGGGTTAGGGTTAGGGTTAGGGTTAGGGTTAGGGTTAGGGTTAGGGTTAGGGTTAGGGTTAGGGTTAGGGTTAGGGTTAGGGTTAGGGTTAGGGTTAGGGTTAGGGTTAGGGTTAGGGTTAGGGTTAGGGTTAGGGTTAGGGTTAGGGTTAGGGTTAGGGTTAGGGTTAGGGTTAGGGTTAGGGTTAGGGTTAGGGTTAGGGTTAGGGTTAGGGTTAGGGTTAGGGTTAGGGTTAGGGTTAGGGTTAGGGTTAGGGTTAGGGTTAGGGTTAGGGTTAGGGTTAGGGTTAGGGTTAGGGTTAGGGTTAGGGTTAGGGTTAGGGTTAGGGTTAGGGTTAGGGTTAGGGTTAGGGTTAGGGTTAGGGTTAGGGTTAGGGTTAGGGTTAGGGTTAGGGTTAGGGTTAGGGTTAGGGTTAGGGTTAGGGTTAGGGTTAGGGTTAGGGTTAGGGTTAGGGTTAGGGTTAGGGTTAGGGTTAGGGTTAGGGTTAGGGTTAGGGTTAGGGTTAGGGTTAGGGTTAGGGTTAGGGTTAGGGTTAGGGTTAGGGTTAGGGTTAGGGTTAGGGTTAGGGTTAGGGTTAGGGTTAGGGTTAGGGTTAGGGTTAGGGTTAGGGTTAGGGTTAGGGTTAGGGTTAGGGTTAGGGTTAGGGTTAGGGTTAGGGTTAGGGTTAGGGTTAGGGTTAGGGTTAGGGTTAGGGTTAGGGTTAGGGTTAGGGTTAGGGTTAGGGTTAGGGTTAGGGTTAGGGTTAGGGTTAGGGTTAGGGTTAGGGTTAGGGTTAGGGTTAGGGTTAGGGTTAGGGTTAGGGTTAGGGTTAGGGTTAGGGTTAGGGTTAGGGTTAGGGTTAGGGTTAGGGTTAGGGTTAGGGTTAGGGTTAGGGTTAGGGTTAGGGTTAGGGTTAGGGTTAGGGTTAGGGTTAGGGTTAGGGTTAGGGTTAGGGTTAGGGTTAGGGTTAGGGTTAGGGTTAGGGTTAGGGTTAGGGTTAGGGTTAGGGTTAGGGTTAGGGTTAGGGTTAGGGTTAGGGTTAGGGTTAGGGTTAGGGTTAGGGTTAGGGTTAGGGTTAGGGTTAGGGTTAGGGTTAGGGTTAGGGTTAGGGTTAGGGTTAGGGTTAGGGTTAGGGTTAGGGTTAGGGTTAGGGTTAGGGTTAGGGTTAGGGTTAGGGTTAGGGTTAGGGTTAGGGTTAGGGTTAGGGTTAGGGTTAGGGTTAGGGTTAGGGTTAGGGTTAGGGTTAGGGTTAGGGTTAGGGTTAGGGTTAGGGTTAGGGTTAGGGTTAGGGTTAGGGTTAGGGTTAGGGTTAGGGTTAGGGTTAGGGTTAGGGTTAGGGTTAGGGTTAGGGTTAGGGTTAGGGTTAGGGTTAGGGTTAGGGTTAGGGTTAGGGTTAGGGTTAGGGTTAGGGTTAGGGTTAGGGTTAGGGTTAGGGTTAGGGTTAGGGTTAGGGTTAGGGTTAGGGTTAGGGTTAGGGTTAGGGTTAGGGTTAGGGTTAGGGTTAGGGTTAGGGTTAGGGTTAGGGTTAGGGTTAGGGTTAGGGTTAGGGTTAGGGTTAGGGTTAGGGTTAGGGTTAGGGTTAGGGTTAGGGTTAGGGTTAGGGTTAGGGTTAGGGTTAGGGTTAGGGTTAGGGTTAGGGTTAGGGTTAGGGTTAGGGTTAGGGTTAGGGTTAGGGTTAGGGTTAGGGTTAGGGTTAGGGTTAGGGTTAGGGTTAGGGTTAGGGTTAGGGTTAGGGTTAGGGTTAGGGTTAGGGTTAGGGTTAGGGTTAGGGTTAGGGTTAGGGTTAGGGTTAGGGTTAGGGTTAGGGTTAGGGTTAGGGTTAGGGTTAGGGTTAGGGTTAGGGTTAGGGTTAGGGTTAGGGTTAGGGTTAGGGTTAGGGTTAGGGTTAGGGTTAGGGTTAGGGTTAGGGTTAGGGTTAGGGTTAGGGTTAGGGTTAGGGTTAGGGTTAGGGTTAGGGTTAGGGTTAGGGTTAGGGTTAGGGTTAGGGTTAGGGTTAGGGTTAGGGTTAGGGTTAGGGTTAGGGTTAGGGTTAGGGTTAGGGTTAGGGTTAGGGTTAGGGTTAGGGTTAGGGTTAGGGTTAGGGTTAGGGTTAGGGTTAGGGTTAGGGTTAGGGTTAGGGTTAGGGTTAGGGTTAGGGTTAGGGTTAGGGTTAGGGTTAGGGTTAGGGTTAGGGTTAGGGTTAGGGTTAGGGTTAGGGTTAGGGTTAGGGTTAGGGTTAGGGTTAGGGTTAGGGTTAGGGTTAGGGTTAGGGTTAGGGTTAGGGTTAGGGTTAGGGTTAGGGTTAGGGTTAGGGTTAGGGTTAGGGTTAGGGTTAGGGTTAGGGTTAGGGTTAGGGTTAGGGTTAGGGTTAGGGTTAGGGTTAGGGTTAGGGTTAGGGTTAGGGTTAGGGTTAGGGTTAGGGTTAGGGTTAGGGTTAGGGTTAGGGTTAGGGTTAGGGTTAGGGTTAGGGTTAGGGTTAGGGTTAGGGTTAGGGTTAGGGTTAGGGTTAGGGTTAGGGTTAGGGTTAGGGTTAGGGTTAGGGTTAGGGTTAGGGTTAGGGTTAGGGTTAGGGTTAGGGTTAGGGTTAGGGTTAGGGTTAGGGTTAGGGTTAGGGTTAGGGTTAGGGTTAGGGTTAGGGTTAGGGTTAGGGTTAGGGTTAGGGTTAGGGTTAGGGTTAGGGTTAGGGTTAGGGTTAGGGTTAGGGTTAGGGTTAGGGTTAGGGTTAGGGTTAGGGTTAGGGTTAGGGTTAGGGTTAGGGTTAGGGTTAGGGTTAGGGTTAGGGTTAGGGTTAGGGTTAGGGTTAGGGTTAGGGTTAGGGTTAGGGTTAGGGTTAGGGTTAGGGTTAGGGTTAGGGTTAGGGTTAGGGTTAGGGTTAGGGTTAGGGTTAGGGTTAGGGTTAGGGTTAGGGTTAGGGTTAGGGTTAGGGTTAGGGTTAGGGTTAGGGTTAGGGTTAGGGTTAGGGTTAGGGTTAGGGTTAGGGTTAGGGTTAGGGTTAGGGTTAGGGTTAGGGTTAGGGTTAGGGTTAGGGTTAGGGTTAGGGTTAGGGTTAGGGTTAGGGTTAGGGTTAGGGTTAGGGTTAGGGTTAGGGTTAGGGTTAGGGTTAGGGTTAGGGTTAGGGTTAGGGTTAGGGTTAGGGTTAGGGTTAGGGTTAGGGTTAGGGTTAGGGTTAGGGTTAGGGTTAGGGTTAGGGTTAGGGTTAGGGTTAGGGTTAGGGTTAGGGTTAGGGTTAGGGTTAGGGTTAGGGTTAGGGTTAGGGTTAGGGTTAGGGTTAGGGTTAGGGTTAGGGTTAGGGTTAGGGTTAGGGTTAGGGTTAGGGTTAGGGTTAGGGTTAGGGTTAGGGTTAGGGTTAGGGTTAGGGTTAGGGTTAGGGTTAGGGTTAGGGTTAGGGTTAGGGTTAGGGTTAGGGTTAGGGTTAGGGTTAGGGTTAGGGTTAGGGTTAGGGTTAGGGTTAGGGTTAGGGTTAGGGTTAGGGTTAGGGTTAGGGTTAGGGTTAGGGTTAGGGTTAGGGTTAGGGTTAGGGTTAGGGTTAGGGTTAGGGTTAGGGTTAGGGTTAGGGTTAGGGTTAGGGTTAGGGTTAGGGTTAGGGTTAGGGTTAGGGTTAGGGTTAGGGTTAGGGTTAGGGTTAGGGTTAGGGTTAGGGTTAGGGTTAGGGTTAGGGTTAGGGTTAGGGTTAGGGTTAGGGTTAGGGTTAGGGTTAGGGTTAGGGTTAGGGTTAGGGTTAGGGTTAGGGTTAGGGTTAGGGTTAGGGTTAGGGTTAGGGTTAGGGTTAGGGTTAGGGTTAGGGTTAGGGTTAGGGTTAGGGTTAGGGTTAGGGTTAGGGTTAGGGTTAGGGTTAGGGTTAGGGTTAGGGTTAGGGTTAGGGTTAGGGTTAGGGTTAGGGTTAGGGTTAGGGTTAGGGTTAGGGTTAGGGTTAGGGTTAGGGTTAGGGTTAGGGTTAGGGTTAGGGTTAGGGTTAGGGTTAGGGTTAGGGTTAGGGTTAGGGTTAGGGTTAGGGTTAGGGTTAGGGTTAGGGTTAGGGTTAGGGTTAGGGTTAGGGTTAGGGTTAGGGTTAGGGTTAGGGTTAGGGTTAGGGTTAGGGTTAGGGTTAGGGTTAGGGTTAGGGTTAGGGTTAGGGTTAGGGTTAGGGTTAGGGTTAGGGTTAGGGTTAGGGTTAGGGTTAGGGTTAGGGTTAGGGTTAGGGTTAGGGTTAGGGTTAGGGTTAGGGTTAGGGTTAGGGTTAGGGTTAGGGTTAGGGTTAGGGTTAGGGTTAGGGTTAGGGTTAGGGTTAGGGTTAGGGTTAGGGTTAGGGTTAGGGTTAGGGTTAGGGTTAGGGTTAGGGTTAGGGTTAGGGTTAGGGTTAGGGTTAGGGTTAGGGTTAGGGTTAGGGTTAGGGTTAGGGTTAGGGTTAGGGTTAGGGTTAGGGTTAGGGTTAGGGTTAGGGTTAGGGTTAGGGTTAGGGTTAGGGTTAGGGTTAGGGTTAGGGTTAGGGTTAGGGTTAGGGTTAGGGTTAGGGTTAGGGTTAGGGTTAGGGTTAGGGTTAGGGTTAGGGTTAGGGTTAGGGTTAGGGTTAGGGTTAGGGTTAGGGTTAGGGTTAGGGTTAGGGTTAGGGTTAGGGTTAGGGTTAGGGTTAGGGTTAGGGTTAGGGTTAGGGTTAGGGTTAGGGTTAGGGTTAGGGTTAGGGTTAGGGTTAGGGTTAGGGTTAGGGTTAGGGTTAGGGTTAGGGTTAGGGTTAGGGTTAGGGTTAGGGTTAGGGTTAGGGTTAGGGTTAGGGTTAGGGTTAGGGTTAGGGTTAGGGTTAGGGTTAGGGTTAGGGTTAGGGTTAGGGTTAGGGTTAGGGTTAGGGTTAGGGTTAGGGTTAGGGTTAGGGTTAGGGTTAGGGTTAGGGTTAGGGTTAGGGTTAGGGTTAGGGTTAGGGTTAGGGTTAGGGTTAGGGTTAGGGTTAGGGTTAGGGTTAGGGTTAGGGTTAGGGTTAGGGTTAGGGTTAGGGTTAGGGTTAGGGTTAGGGTTAGGGTTAGGGTTAGGGTTAGGGTTAGGGTTAGGGTTAGGGTTAGGGTTAGGGTTAGGGTTAGGGTTAGGGTTAGGGTTAGGGTTAGGGTTAGGGTTAGGGTTAGGGTTAGGGTTAGGGTTAGGGTTAGGGTTAGGGTTAGGGTTAGGGTTAGGGTTAGGGTTAGGGTTAGGGTTAGGGTTAGGGTTAGGGTTAGGGTTAGGGTTAGGGTTAGGGTTAGGGTTAGGGTTAGGGTTAGGGTTAGGGTTAGGGTTAGGGTTAGGGTTAGGGTTAGGGTTAGGGTTAGGGTTAGGGTTAGGGTTAGGGTTAGGGTTAGGGTTAGGGTTAGGGTTAGGGTTAGGGTTAGGGTTAGGGTTAGGGTTAGGGTTAGGGTTAGGGTTAGGGTTAGGGTTAGGGTTAGGGTTAGGGTTAGGGTTAGGGTTAGGGTTAGGGTTAGGGTTAGGGTTAGGGTTAGGGTTAGGGTTAGGGTTAGGGTTAGGGTTAGGGTTAGGGTTAGGGTTAGGGTTAGGGTTAGGGTTAGGGTTAGGGTTAGGGTTAGGGTTAGGGTTAGGGTTAGGGTTAGGGTTAGGGTTAGGGTTAGGGTTAGGGTTAGGGTTAGGGTTAGGGTTAGGGTTAGGGTTAGGGTTAGGGTTAGGGTTAGGGTTAGGGTTAGGGTTAGGGTTAGGGTTAGGGTTAGGGTTAGGGTTAGGGTTAGGGTTAGGGTTAGGGTTAGGGTTAGGGTTAGGGTTAGGGTTAGGGTTAGGGTTAGGGTTAGGGTTAGGGTTAGGGTTAGGGTTAGGGTTAGGGTTAGGGTTAGGGTTAGGGTTAGGGTTAGGGTTAGGGTTAGGGTTAGGGTTAGGGTTAGGGTTAGGGTTAGGGTTAGGGTTAGGGTTAGGGTTAGGGTTAGGGTTAGGGTTAGGGTTAGGGTTAGGGTTAGGGTTAGGGTTAGGGTTAGGGTTAGGGTTAGGGTTAGGGTTAGGGTTAGGGTTAGGGTTAGGGTTAGGGTTAGGGTTAGGGTTAGGGTTAGGGTTAGGGTTAGGGTTAGGGTTAGGGTTAGGGTTAGGGTTAGGGTTAGGGTTAGGGTTAGGGTTAGGGTTAGGGTTAGGGTTAGGGTTAGGGTTAGGGTTAGGGTTAGGGTTAGGGTTAGGGTTAGGGTTAGGGTTAGGGTTAGGGTTAGGGTTAGGGTTAGGGTTAGGGTTAGGGTTAGGGTTAGGGTTAGGGTTAGGGTTAGGGTTAGGGTTAGGGTTAGGGTTAGGGTTAGGGTTAGGGTTAGGGTTAGGGTTAGGGTTAGGGTTAGGGTTAGGGTTAGGGTTAGGGTTAGGGTTAGGGTTAGGGTTAGGGTTAGGGTTAGGGTTAGGGTTAGGGTTAGGGTTAGGGTTAGGGTTAGGGTTAGGGTTAGGGTTAGGGTTAGGGTTAGGGTTAGGGTTAGGGTTAGGGTTAGGGTTAGGGTTAGGGTTAGGGTTAGGGTTAGGGTTAGGGTTAGGGTTAGGGTTAGGGTTAGGGTTAGGGTTAGGGTTAGGGTTAGGGTTAGGGTTAGGGTTAGGGTTAGGGTTAGGGTTAGGGTTAGGGTTAGGGTTAGGGTTAGGGTTAGGGTTAGGGTTAGGGTTAGGGTTAGGGTTAGGGTTAGGGTTAGGGTTAGGGTTAGGGTTAGGGTTAGGGTTAGGGTTAGGGTTAGGGTTAGGGTTAGGGTTAGGGTTAGGGTTAGGGTTAGGGTTAGGGTTAGGGTTAGGGTTAGGGTTAGGGTTAGGGTTAGGGTTAGGGTTAGGGTTAGGGTTAGGGTTAGGGTTAGGGTTAGGGTTAGGGTTAGGGTTAGGGTTAGGGTTAGGGTTAGGGTTAGGGTTAGGGTTAGGGTTAGGGTTAGGGTTAGGGTTAGGGTTAGGGTTAGGGTTAGGGTTAGGGTTAGGGTTAGGGTTAGGGTTAGGGTTAGGGTTAGGGTTAGGGTTAGGGTTAGGGTTAGGGTTAGGGTTAGGGTTAGGGTTAGGGTTAGGGTTAGGGTTAGGGTTAGGGTTAGGGTTAGGGTTAGGGTTAGGGTTAGGGTTAGGGTTAGGGTTAGGGTTAGGGTTAGGGTTAGGGTTAGGGTTAGGGTTAGGGTTAGGGTTAGGGTTAGGGTTAGGGTTAGGGTTAGGGTTAGGGTTAGGGTTAGGGTTAGGGTTAGGGTTAGGGTTAGGGTTAGGGTTAGGGTTAGGGTTAGGGTTAGGGTTAGGGTTAGGGTTAGGGTTAGGGTTAGGGTTAGGGTTAGGGTTAGGGTTAGGGTTAGGGTTAGGGTTAGGGTTAGGGTTAGGGTTAGGGTTAGGGTTAGGGTTAGGGTTAGGGTTAGGGTTAGGGTTAGGGTTAGGGTTAGGGTTAGGGTTAGGGTTAGGGTTAGGGTTAGGGTTAGGGTTAGGGTTAGGGTTAGGGTTAGGGTTAGGGTTAGGGTTAGGGTTAGGGTTAGGGTTAGGGTTAGGGTTAGGGTTAGGGTTAGGGTTAGGGTTAGGGTTAGGGTTAGGGTTAGGGTTAGGGTTAGGGTTAGGGTTAGGGTTAGGGTTAGGGTTAGGGTTAGGGTTAGGGTTAGGGTTAGGGTTAGGGTTAGGGTTAGGGTTAGGGTTAGGGTTAGGGTTAGGGTTAGGGTTAGGGTTAGGGTTAGGGTTAGGGTTAGGGTTAGGGTTAGGGTTAGGGTTAGGGTTAGGGTTAGGGTTAGGGTTAGGGTTAGGGTTAGGGTTAGGGTTAGGGTTAGGGTTAGGGTTAGGGTTAGGGTTAGGGTTAGGGTTAGGGTTAGGGTTAGGGTTAGGGTTAGGGTTAGGGTTAGGGTTAGGGTTAGGGTTAGGGTTAGGGTTAGGGTTAGGGTTAGGGTTAGGGTTAGGGTTAGGGTTAGGGTTAGGGTTAGGGTTAGGGTTAGGGTTAGGGTTAGGGTTAGGGTTAGGGTTAGGGTTAGGGTTAGGGTTAGGGTTAGGGTTAGGGTTAGGGTTAGGGTTAGGGTTAGGGTTAGGGTTAGGGTTAGGGTTAGGGTTAGGGTTAGGGTTAGGGTTAGGGTTAGGGTTAGGGTTAGGGTTAGGGTTAGGGTTAGGGTTAGGGTTAGGGTTAGGGTTAGGGTTAGGGTTAGGGTTAGGGTTAGGGTTAGGGTTAGGGTTAGGGTTAGGGTTAGGGTTAGGGTTAGGGTTAGGGTTAGGGTTAGGGTTAGGGTTAGGGTTAGGGTTAGGGTTAGGGTTAGGGTTAGGGTTAGGGTTAGGGTTAGGGTTAGGGTTAGGGTTAGGGTTAGGGTTAGGGTTAGGGTTAGGGTTAGGGTTAGGGTTAGGGTTAGGGTTAGGGTTAGGGTTAGGGTTAGGGTTAGGGTTAGGGTTAGGGTTAGGGTTAGGGTTAGGGTTAGGGTTAGGGTTAGGGTTAGGGTTAGGGTTAGGGTTAGGGTTAGGGTTAGGGTTAGGGTTAGGGTTAGGGTTAGGGTTAGGGTTAGGGTTAGGGTTAGGGTTAGGGTTAGGGTTAGGGTTAGGGTTAGGGTTAGGGTTAGGGTTAGGGTTAGGGTTAGGGTTAGGGTTAGGGTTAGGGTTAGGGTTAGGGTTAGGGTTAGGGTTAGGGTTAGGGTTAGGGTTAGGGTTAGGGTTAGGGTTAGGGTTAGGGTTAGGGTTAGGGTTAGGGTTAGGGTTAGGGTTAGGGTTAGGGTTAGGGTTAGGGTTAGGGTTAGGGTTAGGGTTAGGGTTAGGGTTAGGGTTAGGGTTAGGGTTAGGGTTAGGGTTAGGGTTAGGGTTAGGGTTAGGGTTAGGGTTAGGGTTAGGGTTAGGGTTAGGGTTAGGGTTAGGGTTAGGGTTAGGGTTAGGGTTAGGGTTAGGGTTAGGGTTAGGGTTAGGGTTAGGGTTAGGGTTAGGGTTAGGGTTAGGGTTAGGGTTAGGGTTAGGGTTAGGGTTAGGGTTAGGGTTAGGGTTAGGGTTAGGGTTAGGGTTAGGGTTAGGGTTAGGGTTAGGGTTAGGGTTAGGGTTAGGGTTAGGGTTAGGGTTAGGGTTAGGGTTAGGGTTAGGGTTAGGGTTAGGGTTAGGGTTAGGGTTAGGGTTAGGGTTAGGGTTAGGGTTAGGGTTAGGGTTAGGGTTAGGGTTAGGGTTAGGGTTAGGGTTAGGGTTAGGGTTAGGGTTAGGGTTAGGGTTAGGGTTAGGGTTAGGGTTAGGGTTAGGGTTAGGGTTAGGGTTAGGGTTAGGGTTAGGGTTAGGGTTAGGGTTAGGGTTAGGGTTAGGGTTAGGGTTAGGGTTAGGGTTAGGGTTAGGGTTAGGGTTAGGGTTAGGGTTAGGGTTAGGGTTAGGGTTAGGGTTAGGGTTAGGGTTAGGGTTAGGGTTAGGGTTAGGGTTAGGGTTAGGGTTAGGGTTAGGGTTAGGGTTAGGGTTAGGGTTAGGGTTAGGGTTAGGGTTAGGGTTAGGGTTAGGGTTAGGGTTAGGGTTAGGGTTAGGGTTAGGGTTAGGGTTAGGGTTAGGGTTAGGGTTAGGGTTAGGGTTAGGGTTAGGGTTAGGGTTAGGGTTAGGGTTAGGGTTAGGGTTAGGGTTAGGGTTAGGGTTAGGGTTATTAGGGTTAGGGTTAGGGTTAGGGTTAGGGTTAGGGTTAGGGTTAGGGTTAGGGTTAGGGTTAGGGTTAGGGTTAGGGTTAGGGTTAGGGTTAGGGTTAGGGTTAGGGTTAGGGTTAGGGTTAGGGTTAGGGTTAGGGTTAGGGTTAGGGTTAGGGTTAGGGTTAGGGTTAGGGTTAGGGTTAGGGTTAGGGTTAGGGTTAGGGTTAGGGTTAGGGTTAGGGTTAGGGTTAGGGTTAGGGTTAGGGTTAGGGTTAGGGTTAGGGTTAGGGTTAGGGTTAGGGTTAGGGTTAGGGTTAGTGTCAGGGTTAGGGTTAGGGTTAGGGTTAGGGTTAGGGTTAGGGTTAGGGTTAGGGTTAGGGTTAGGGTTAGGGTTAGGGTTAGGGTTAGGGTTAGGGTTAGGGTTGTTAGGGTTAGGGTTAGGGTTAGGGTTAGGGTTAGGGTTAGGGTTAGGGTTAGGGTTAGGGTTAGGGTTAGGGTTAGGGTTAGGGTTAGGGTTAGGGTTAGGGTTAGGGTTAGGGTTAGGGTTAGGGTTAGGGTTAGGGTTAGGGTTAGGGTTAGGGTTAGGGTTACGGTTAGGGTTAGGGTTAGGGTTAGGGTTAGGGTTAGGGTTAGGGTTAGGGTTAGGGTTAGGGTTAGGGTTAGGGTTAGGGTTAGGGTTAGGGTTAGGGTTAGGGTTAGGGTTAGGGTTAGGGTTAGGGTTAGGGTTAGGGTTAGGGTTAGGGTTAGGGTTAGGGTTAGGGTTAGGGTTAGGGTTAGGGTTAGGGTTAGGGTTAGGGTTAGGGTTAGGGTTAGGGTTAGGGTTAGGGTTAGGGTTAGGGTTAGGGTTAGGGTTAGGGTTAGGGTTAGGGTTAGGGTTAGGGTTAGGGTTAGGGTTAGGGTTAGGGTTAGGGTTAGGGTTAGGGTTAGGGTTAGGGTTAGGGTTAGGGTTAGGGTTAGGGTTAGGGTTAGGGTTAGGGTTAGGGTTAGGGTTAGGGTTAGGGTTAGGGTTAGGGTTAGGGTTAGGGTTAGGGTTAGGGTTAGGGTTAGGGTTAGGGTTAGGGTTAGGGTTAGGGTTAGGGTTAGGGTTAGGGTTAGGGTTAGGGTTAGGGTTAGGGTTAGGGTTAGGGTTAGGGTTAGGGTTAGGGTTAGGGTTAGGGTTAGGGTTAGGGTTAGGGTTAGGGTTAGGGTTAGGGTTAGGGTTAGGGTTAGGGTTAGGGTTAGGGTTAGGGTTAGGGTTAGGGTTAGGGTTAGGGTTAGGGTTAGGGTTAGGGTTAGGGTTAGGGTTAGGGTTAGGGTTAGGGTTAGGGTTAGGGTTAGGGTTAGGGTTAGGGTTAGGGTTAGGGTTAGGGTTAGGGTTAGGGTTAGGGTTAGGGTTAGGGTTAGGGTTAGGGTTAGGGTTAGGGTTAGGGTTAGGGTTAGGGTTAGGGTTAGGGTTAGGGTTAGGGTTAGGGTTAGGGTTAGGGTTAGGGTTAGGGTTAGGGTTAGGGTTAGGGTTAGGGTTAGGGTTAGGGTTAGGGTTAGGGTTAGGGTTAGGGTTAGGGTTAGGGTTAGGGTTAGGGTTAGGGTTAGGGTTAGGGTTAGGGTTAGGGTTAGGGTTAGGGTTAGGGTTAGGGTTAGGGTTAGGGTTAGGGTTAGGGTTAGGGTTAGGGTTAGGGTTAGGGTTAGGGTTAGGGTTAGGGTTAGGGTTAGGGTTAGGGTTAGGGTTAGGGTTAGGGTTAGGGTTAGGGTTAGGGTTAGGGTTAGGGTTAGGGTTAGGGTTAGGGTTAGGGTTAGGGTTAGGGTTAGGGTTAGGGTTAGGGTTAGGGTTAGGGTTAGGGTTAGGGTTAGGGTTAGGGTTAGGGTTAGGGTTAGGGTTAGGGTTAGGGTTAGGGTTAGGGTTAGGGTTAGGGTTAGGGTTAGGGTTAGGGTTAGGGTTAGGGTTAGGGTTAGGGTTAGGGTTAGGGTTAGGGTTAGGGTTAGGGTTAGGGTTAGGGTTAGGGTTAGGGTTAGGGTTAGGGTTAGGGTTAGGGTTAGGGTTAGGGTTAGGGTTAGGGTTAGGGTTAGGGTTAGGGTTAGGGTTAGGGTTAGGGTTAGGGTTAGGGTTAGGGTTAGGGTTAGGGTTAGGGTTAGGGTTAGGGTTAGGGTTAGGGTTAGGGTTAGGGTTAGGGTTAGGGTTAGGGTTAGGGTTAGGGTTAGGGTTAGGGTTAGGGTTAGGGTTAGGGTTAGGGTTAGGGTTAGGGTTAGGGTTAGGGTTAGGGTTAGGGTTAGGGTTAGGGTTAGGGTTAGGGTTAGGGTTAGGGTTAGGGTTAGGGTTAGGGTTAGGGTTAGGGTTAGGGTTAGGGTTAGGGTTAGGGTTAGGGTTAGGGTTAGGGTTAGGGTTAGGGTTAGGGTTAGGGTTAGGGTTAGGGTTAGGGTTAGGGTTAGGGTTAGGGTTAGGGTTAGGGTTAGGGTTAGGGTTAGGGTTAGGGTTAGGGTTAGGGTTAGGGTTAGGGTTAGGGTTAGGGTTAGGGTTAGGGTTAGGGTTAGGGTTAGGGTTAGGGTTAGGGTTAGGGTTAGGGTTAGGGTTAGGGTTAGGGTTAGGGTTAGGGTTAGGGTTAGGGTTAGGGTTAGGGTTAGGGTTAGGGTTAGGGTTAGGGTTAGGGTTAGGGTTAGGGTTAGGGTTAGGGTTAGGGTTAGGGTTAGGGTTAGGGTTAGGGTTAGGGTTAGGGTTAGGGTTAGGGTTAGGGTTAGGGTTAGGGTTAGGGTTAGGGTTAGGGTTAGGGTTAGGGTTAGGGTTAGGGTTAGGGTTAGGGTTAGGGTTAGGGTTAGGGTTAGGGTTAGGGTTAGGGTTAGGGTTAGGGTTAGGGTTAGGGTTAGGGTTAGGGTTAGGGTTAGGGTTAGGGTTAGGGTTAGGGTTAGGGTTAGGGTTAGGGTTAGGGTTAGGGTTAGGGTTAGGGTTAGGGTTAGGGTTAGGGTTAGGGTTAGGGTTAGGGTTAGGGTTAGGGTTAGGGTTAGGGTTAGGGTTAGGGTTAGGGTTAGGGTTAGGGTTAGGGTTAGGGTTAGGGTTAGGGTTAGGGTTAGGGTTAGGGTTAGGGTTAGGGTTAGGGTTAGGGTTAGGGTTAGGGTTAGGGTTAGGGTTAGGGTTAGGGTTAGGGTTAGGGTTAGGGTTAGGGTTAGGGTTAGGGTTAGGGTTAGGGTTAGGGTTAGGGTTAGGGTTAGGGTTAGGGTTAGGGTTAGGGTTAGGGTTAGGGTTAGGGTTAGGGTTAGGGTTAGGGTTAGGGTTAGGGTTAGGGTTAGGGTTAGGGTTAGGGTTAGGGTTAGGGTTAGGGTTAGGGTTAGGGTTAGGGTTAGGGTTAGGGTTAGGGTTAGGGTTAGGGTTAGGGTTAGGGTTAGGGTTAGGGTTAGGGTTAGGGTTAGGGTTAGGGTTAGGGTTAGGGTTAGGGTTAGGGTTAGGGTTAGGGTTAGGGTTAGGGTTAGGGTTAGGGTTAGGGTTAGGGTTAGGGTTAGGGTTAGGGTTAGGGTTAGGGTTAGGGTTAGGGTTAGGGTTAGGGTTAGGGTTAGGGTTAGGGTTAGGGTTAGGGTTAGGGTTAGGGTTAGGGTTAGGGTTAGGGTTAGGGTTAGGGTTAGGGTTAGGGTTAGGGTTAGGGTTAGGGTTAGGGTTAGGGTTAGGGTTAGGGTTAGGGTTAGGGTTAGGGTTAGGGTTAGGGTTAGGGTTAGGGTTAGGGTTAGGGTTAGGGTTAGGGTTAGGGTTAGGGTTAGGGTTAGGGTTAGGGTTAGGGTTAGGGTTAGGGTTAGGGTTAGGGTTAGGGTTAGGGTTAGGGTTAGGGTTAGGGTTAGGGTTAGGGTTAGGGTTAGGGTTAGGGTTAGGGTTAGGGTTAGGGTTAGGGTTAGGGTTAGGGTTAGGGTTAGGGTTAGGGTTAGGGTTAGGGTTAGGGTTAGGGTTAGGGTTAGGGTTAGGGTTAGGGTTAGGGTTAGGGTTAGGGTTAGGGTTAGGGTTAGGGTTAGGGTTAGGGTTAGGGTTAGGGTTAGGGTTAGGGTTAGGGTTAGGGTTAGGGTTAGGGTTAGGGTTAGGGTTAGGGTTAGGGTTAGGGTTAGGGTTAGGGTTAGGGTTAGGGTTAGGGTTAGGGTTAGGGTTAGGGTTAGGGTTAGGGTTAGGGTTAGGGTTAGGGTTAGGGTTAGGGTTAGGGTTAGGGTTAGGGTTAGGGTTAGGGTTAGGGTTAGGGTTAGGGTTAGGGTTAGGGTTAGGGTTAGGGTTAGGGTTAGGGTTAGGGTTAGGGTTAGGGTTAGGGTTAGGGTTAGGGTTAGGGTTAGGGTTAGGGTTAGGGTTAGGGTTAGGGTTAGGGTTAGGGTTAGGGTTAGGGTTAGGGTTAGGGTTAGGGTTAGGGTTAGGGTTAGGGTTAGGGTTAGGGTTAGGGTTAGGGTTAGGGTTAGGGTTAGGGTTAGGGTTAGGGTTAGGGTTAGGGTTAGGGTTAGGGTTAGGGTTAGGGTTAGGGTTAGGGTTAGGGTTAGGGTTAGGGTTAGGGTTAGGGTTAGGGTTAGGGTTAGGGTTAGGGTTAGGGTTAGGGTTAGGGTTAGGGTTAGGGTTAGGGTTAGGGTTAGGGTTAGGGTTAGGGTTAGGGTTAGGGTTAGGGTTAGGGTTAGGGTTAGGGTTAGGGTTAGGGTTAGGGTTAGGGTTAGGGTTAGGGTTAGGGTTAGGGTTAGGGTTAGGGTTAGGGTTAGGGTTAGGGTTAGGGTTAGGGTTAGGGTTAGGGTTAGGGTTAGGGTTAGGGTTAGGGTTAGGGTTAGGGTTAGGGTTAGGGTTAGGGTTAGGGTTAGGGTTAGGGTTAGGGTTAGGGTTAGGGTTAGGGTTAGGGTTAGGGTTAGGGTTAGGGTTAGGGTTAGGGTTAGGGTTAGGGTTAGGGTTAGGGTTAGGGTTAGGGTTAGGGTTAGGGTTAGGGTTAGGGTTAGGGTTAGGGTTAGGGTTAGGGTTAGGGTTAGGGTTAGGGTTAGGGTTAGGGTTAGGGTTAGGGTTAGGGTTAGGGTTAGGGTTAGGGTTAGGGTTAGGGTTAGGGTTAGGGTTAGGGTTAGGGTTAGGGTTAGGGTTAGGGTTAGGGTTAGGGTTAGGGTTAGGGTTAGGGTTAGGGTTAGGGTTAGGGTTAGGGTTAGGGTTAGGGTTAGGGTTAGGGTTAGGGTTAGGGTTAGGGTTAGGGTTAGGGTTAGGGTTAGGGTTAGGGTTAGGGTTAGGGTTAGGGTTAGGGTTAGGGTTAGGGTTAGGGTTAGGGTTAGGGTTAGGGTTAGGGTTAGGGTTAGGGTTAGGGTTAGGGTTAGGGTTAGGGTTAGGGTTAGGGTTAGGGTTAGGGTTAGGGTTAGGGTTAGGGTTAGGGTTAGGGTTAGGGTTAGGGTTAGGGTTAGGGTTAGGGTTAGGGTTAGGGTTAGGGTTAGGGTTAGGGTTAGGGTTAGGGTTAGGGTTAGGGTTAGGGTTAGGGTTAGGGTTAGGGTTAGGGTTAGGGTTAGGGTTAGGGTTAGGGTTAGGGTTAGGGTTAGGGTTAGGGTTAGGGTTAGGGTTAGGGTTAGGGTTAGGGTTAGGGTTAGGGTTAGGGTTAGGGTTAGGGTTAGGGTTAGGGTTAGGGTTAGGGTTAGGGTTAGGGTTAGGGTTAGGGTTAGGGTTAGGGTTAGGGTTAGGGTTAGGGTTAGGGTTAGGGTTAGGGTTAGGGTTAGGGTTAGGGTTAGGGTTAGGGTTAGGGTTAGGGTTAGGGTTAGGGTTAGGGTTAGGGTTAGGGTTAGGGTTAGGGTTAGGGTTAGGGTTAGGGTTAGGGTTAGGGTTAGGGTTAGGGTTAGGGTTAGGGTTAGGGTTAGGGTTAGGGTTAGGGTTAGGGTTAGGGTTAGGGTTAGGGTTAGGGTTAGGGTTAGGGTTAGGGTTAGGGTTAGGGTTAGGGTTAGGG